>NW_007074805.1:9459-10955 GCF_000164805.1 Carlito syrichta | reverse complement strand
TCCAACTCAAAAAAAAAAAAAAATGGGAGAGGTAAAACACAGAGACATCATACATCACCCCAGAACCAAAGAGACACGAACATGAAACCCACAAGTCCCAGATTCTAAGGCAGATATAGGCAAATTAAAATAGACCAGAATTTTCTGGTTAAAAAAACATCTTTCCTAGTGTTAACCTTTCCAGCTTCAGTGAGCCCTCCCACCTACCTGCTGTTACCTCTTTGTTCCCCAACAAACGGCTCATGTCTGAAAATCTGTCCGATACCTACACAACGTACACCCTACTTATTACACATGGCATTCCAGACACTTTCATCTTGGGAGTTCAGAGCTCTCACATTTAATATAAGAGGGACGGTGATAAGGCAGAGGGGGCCTCCCAACATTTAGAGAACTAAGTTCCAGCCCCAACTTTATCCCCAAACAGCTATGTGACCCCAGTTCAGCCAACGAGCATGTTCAAGCTTCAGTTTCCTCATCTGTGAACTGAAGATGGCAAGGGTGAATTTTGCTCCAGTCTATGACCTTGACCCCCTGGTAACCATCTATCCCTGACCTCTGACCCAGCAGCTGACCACCAAAGCCTGCAGCCAGCAGGGTCCTTCTCCCCAAAATAGGATCCAAGCTGGGCTTGGTGGTTCAGCCTGTAATCCCGCGCCTTTGGGAGGCTGAGGTGTGTGGATTGCCTGAGCCCGCGGGTTCGAGACCCACCTGGGCAGCAAGACCTCATCTCTACAATAAATCAAAAAATCAGCCGGGCGTGGTAGCGCGTGCCTGTAATTCCGGCTACTTGGAAGGCTGGGACGGAAGGATCGCCAGAGCCCAGCATGTCGAGGCTGCGGTGGTCGGGAGCGGCCACTGCACTTCAGTCTGGGTGACAGAATGACACTCCAACTCAAAAAAAAAAACAAAAACAAAATAGGATCCAATCCACTCCAGTTCCCCTCCCTCTCCAGAACTGAGCAGGACACATCACAGCTTCCACTCAATCAGCCCTTCCATGGCCTTTGCTGTGCACTAAGGGACAGATTCCAGAATTAATTCCCAATTCCTCTGTTCCTAACACATGAGCATCCAAGACACCAGGTAAGAACACAACAAATCAAACGTCTCCTGTGCAACCTCTGCCTGCCAAGGCTTGCTATCTGATTGCTGTTAATTGCATTAATTGCATAGTTCTGAAGTCTTAAGACTCCTCCTCCTCCTCCTAGTCTAAGGCAGGACAAGGGAAAGAAATGATGAACAGCAAAAGCTCCACACAGCCAACCTCTTCTTTTCTCCCACTCCTGACCCTAATACCCACTCTGTGGCTCCACAGCTGAGCATGACCTCAGAGCCCAGTAGGACAAAGCATTAAGAAGAGACAGTCTTCTCCATGGGCACAGAGCCAAAACAGTCCCCTGGGAACTGGTGGGACCCAAGTCCTAGGTCTGAAGGTGGGAGCCCCAACCTGTACATGCTGGACAGGCCAAAAAAGGGATGACAGTGTTGGGTGC
>NW_007074805.1:8402-9283 GCF_000164805.1 Carlito syrichta | reverse complement strand
GGCGTCCCTCTGTCTATTCATCAGAACCTACAGCCTCATGTCTAGAAAGGCCCCAGAGACACCCTTGGCAACCTCGCCTCCTCTGGAGACCACTGGAGGCCAACTGAACTGCAGACAAGAGCCACATGGACAGGGTCCAACTGAGGACAGGAGCACTGGGGTGGGGGTTTTGCGATGTGATTTCAGGCAAACAAAGCCCATACCCCAAGAACACAGAGTCCCATGGCTGGAGAGGCAACAGCAGCCCCATCTCCAAATTGGTCCCTGGGTTCCTCTTGGTCAACCCCAAGCCTTCCTGAGTATCTCTAGTCACCGGAGTAGGCAGGGGAGGCCTCTCTCAACTTCCTATGGGGATCAGCTATTCCGGCCAGGACCCCCGGCGGCAATGCCTCTCTCTCCCTTACTCCCGCCCTCACCCCACCCCCTATGAGGCTCTGAGCCAGAGGGGTAGGGCCGGGAGCAGTCTCTTATCACTGGGCGAGGCAACCCAGCTGTCAGAACAGACATGCCATCCACAACGTCAAACTCAGCCCGCAACAGCGCCAGAGAGGCGGGCACCACACCAGAGCCCCCAGAGGCGGAGACCGGGGGTCCCGAAGCCCCAAGCACAACCTAGAGGTTCAAGATGAACGGCTCTAAGTACACCTCCCAGAATGGAGCTGCAGGAGAGGGCTGCTCCGCCAGGGCAGAGGGGGAGCTGAGCTGCCCAGGGCAGGCGGGCGGGGGCAGGATCAGGAGAGACCCCTGCCGAGGTGGGGGCTGGGCTGCCCTCCTTGAGCCCCGGCCCCCACCGCCCCCCTCAGGCCTCCCCCACATGGGCTTGCCTGGAACTTGCCTCAGAGGCTACAGACCAACTTTGTGCCGCGAAGGAGGTGCGAGGA
>NW_007074805.1:4648-7993 GCF_000164805.1 Carlito syrichta | reverse complement strand
GCCGCCTTCCGAGGCACCAGCTGTTCCTGCGCAGCCGGAGCCACGCGCGCACCTGACGTCACGAGCCCCGCCCCGGCGTCCGCCCCGCCCCGGAGCCGGGGGCGGGGCCTGCGCGTGCGCACGCGCCCTCGGCTCCGCCCCCGCGCGCCGGGCGGGGTCCGTGCAGCCGCGCAGGCCTTGGCGGGTTATGTCGCTGGTCCCTTGGGGATGCCCCTGCGCCTCGAGAACCTGTCTCTTCTGGGGACTGGGGGATTTGTCTGCAAGCTGCATACGCAGAGGTTGTTTTACTTAGGTCGTGGTTTTTGGAGTGTCTAGGGTTGGAGGGAGAAAGGAGATTGGAGGGAGGAGACAACTCGCCCACCCCTTGACCTTGCCTGACCTGAGCGCAAGCCAAGGCCTGGAATGCCGGAGCCGACTTTGGCCCTCCAGCAAGGTCGGGGGCAGGGCGGCGAAGCCCAGAGAGGGCTCTGTCATCTCACATTGTCATTAGTACGTACTGCAGCGAATACATCCTAGATTCCTGTCCCCTAGACTCTGGTGACTCCCTTGACAGCTGTTTCTGTCGCTCAAATGACTCAACCACCTCCAAGCTAATTGATCCAATTCTCTCGCCTGGCCTGCAAGATCCGCCCTGCCTAGCTTTCCAGTCACATCTCCTTCTCGCCTCTCTTGCCGCCCCGGATCCGTAGTCTCCAGCCATGGCTTTTTCTCTTCCTGACCTTGCATGGAGCATTCTTCCTTCTGTATCTTCGTGTGGTTACCTTTTTCACATTATTCAAGCCTCAGTTCAAATGACACCCGTGTTAGTTTCCTAGGGCTGCCCTAAGTACAAACTGATGATTTAAGTTCCACAAACTGGGTGGCTTAAACAATAGGAATGTAGTCTCTCACAGTTTTGGAGTCTTGAAATCTGAGGGCTTGCTCCCTCTGAGACTCTAAGTAGACTCTTTCCTCGCTTCTCCAAAGCTTATAGTGGTGGCCATTGATCCTGACGTTTCTGAACGTTTCTTGGCACTCCTTGGCTTGCAGCTGCATTGTTCCAGTCTCTGCCCTATTGTAACACAGCCTTCCCTGTGTAGTGTCTGTATACCATTTTTGCTGGGTGCGGTGGCTCATGCCTGTAATCCCAGCACTTTGGGAAGTGAAGGCTTATGGATTGCCTGAGTGCAGGGGTTTGAGACCAGCCTGGGCAACTTGACAAGAACTAGTCATACAATAAATTTTTTAAAAATTATCTGATCATGGTGATGCACGCCTGTAGTTCCAGCTATTTGGAAGGCTGAAGTTGGAAGGATCACCTGAGCCCAGCAGGTTGAGGCTGCTGTGACCTTGAGCATGTCACTGCACTCCGGTCTGGGCAACAGTGTGAGACTCCTCCTCAAAAAATAAATAAAGACACCCTTTTCTTTTTTTACATTTACCATCTTAATCATTTTTGTTTATTTACTTTATGTATATGTGTATGTGTTTACTTGTTGTAGAGACAGGGTCTTGCTGTGCAGTCCAGACTGGTCTCAACCTCCTGCCCTCAAACAATCCCCCTGCCTCAGCTTTCCAAATTGCTGGGATTTCAGGCATGAGCCACACCCCTTTCTAGTGTGACCTATCTCAACTAATTATGAGTGCCGAGACCCTATTTCCAAATGTGGTCACATTCTGAGGTATACTGGGTTTTAATACATCAACATGTCTTTTTGGAAGACACAGTTCAACTCATAACACCACCTCTGTTTGTTTGTTTTTGTTTATTTTTTTTGAGCCAGAGTCTCACTCTGTTGCCCAGGCTGGAGTGCAGTGGCCCACTCACAGTCACCACAGCCTCGACCTGCTGGGCTCAAGTGATCCTTCTGCCTCAGCCTTCCAAGTAACTGGAACTACAGGTATGTGCCACCACCCAGATAATTTTTTTATTTACTGTAGAGATGAGGTCTTGCCATGTTACCCAGGCCAGTCTCCAACTGTGGACTCAGGCAGTCTTCTTGCCTCTGCCTCTTAACGTGCTGGGATTACAGGCATGAGCCACAGCGCCTGGCTTAAACCCTCCTCTGAAAAGACCTTTCTTGAACAGCTGAGAGTCATACCTCCTTCCAGTCACTTATCTCTCACCTGTTTTATTTCCTTTATACAATTTACAATTAGATGTAACTGTTTATTCCCACGTTGCTTGGTTGTTTCTCTCCATGGGGATAGAATCTCCATGAGGCTTGGGGATTTTTATAATATCTGTCTTAGTTGTTATTGTGTCCCCAGAGCTTGTCACATAGTAGGCCCTGAATAAGTATTTGTGGGAGGAATGAACTTTAAAGATCACTTACTGC
The DNA here is from genome assembly GCF_000164805.1 of Carlito syrichta. Lineage (NCBI taxonomy): Eukaryota > Metazoa > Chordata > Mammalia > Primates > Tarsiidae > Carlito > Carlito syrichta. The sequence goes on along the minus strand of NW_007074805.1, from coordinate 5,675 downwards.
AGAGGTTCTCAATCTTTAGGGTTCATAGACCCCCTCCAAGAACTTTATTGGAGAAAATACATATAAACACAAAAAATATTTGCAGCTTTTTTTTTTTTTAGAGACAGAGTTTCATTCTGCTGCCCAGGCTGGAGTACAGTGTTGTTACGATCACAGCTTGCTACAACCTTAAACTCCTGGGATCAAGCAGTCCTTCCACCTCAACTTCCCAAGTAGCTGGGACTACAGATGCATTCCTCCACACTCAGCTAATTTTCATTTTTAGAGATGGGGTCTCGCTATGTTTTCCAAGCTGATCTCAAACTCCTGTCCTCAAGCTATCTGCCTGCCTTAACCTCCCATGCAATTCTTAATTGAGACCTGAAGAGGGGCGTGACCTGCCCAAGATTCCCAGCTAATTAATGACTCACTTTGAATTAAAGTTCTCACCTCTGACTCCTAAACCAGTGATCTATTAATTAAGCAGAGGTTCCCAAACCTCAGGGCTGGGCTGTAGCACAATCAAAATAAAAATCGTCTACTCCATGGCAAATGAGTATCAGATCCTGCAGGTGGAAACACTGTATTGCGTGAAAAGTGGTTTCTGTCTTCAAATAAATGGATCCAACGCTGGAGTTGCAAAGAAAAAGGGAGAAATCACTCATTTATCTCTTCTTTTTTATTTTTATTTTTTGAGTTGGAATCTCACTCTGTCGCCCAGACTGGAGTGCAGTGGCCGCTCCCAGCCACCGCAGCCTCGACCCGCTGGGCTCCGGCGATCCGTTGGCTGCGGCCTTGAGAGTATGCCCAATTACAAGCGTGAACTACCCAGACTGACTGAGTCATCTCTTTAGGGAGTAAAGAAAGATTCACCGAGGTCCTCAAGTGACCCTGGAACCCCCAGCCCCGGCATTGACCTCTCAGCCCCGAAGGCCAGCCTGCCCAGCAGTCGGTCTGAGCAGGCCCTGCCCGGACAACCTCGGCCCGCCTGGCTGGGACTCGGGTCTCCGTGTCCTCTCGGGAAACCTGACCCCTGGGCTGCCTGAAA
>NW_007074805.1:1853-4540 GCF_000164805.1 Carlito syrichta | reverse complement strand
CGGGAGCGGCCACTGCACTCCAGTCTGGGTGACAGAGTGAGACTCCATCTCAAAAAAAAAGCAAAAACAAAACTGGAGCTGCCAGGCGTGGTGGCTCACACCTGTAATCCTAGCACTTTGGGAGGCCAAAGTGAGAGGAATGTCTGAACCCAGAGGTTGAAGAACAACCTGGGCAACTTGGTGAGACCTTATTTGTACAGTAAATCAAAAAAATGAGCTGGGTGTGGTGGCATATGCCTGTGGTTTCACTCCTTGGAAGGCTAAGGCAGAAGGATCAGCTGAATCTAGCAGGTTGAGGCTGTTGTGGCCATGAGCATGCCACTGCACTCCAGTCTGGGCAACAGAGTGAGACTCCTACACACACACACACAATTGGAGCTGAGCATAGTGGCTCTGTAGTCCCAACTCCTTGAGAGGCTGAGACAGGAGGATTGCTTGAGTCCAGGAGTTCAAGGCCAGCCTGGGCAACATAGAAAGACCCTGTCTCAGCCGGGCTCGGTGGCTCAGCCTGTAATCCCACGCCTTTGGGAGGCTGAGGTGAGTGGATTGCCTGAGCCCGCGGGTTCGAGACCCACCTGGGTAATTTGGCAAGACCTCATCTCTACAATAAATCAAAAATTAGCCGGGCATGGTAGCGCATGCCTGTAATTCCGGCTACTTGGAAGGCTGAGGCAGAAGGATCGGCTGGAGCCCAGCAGGTCGAGGCTGCAATGGCCGGGAGCGGCCGCTGTACTCCAGACTGGGCGACAGAGTGAGACTCCAACTCAAAAAAAAAGTTATTGGCCGGGCGCAGTAGCTCAAACCTGTAATTCCAGCACTTTGAGAGTCTGATGCAAGGGGATTGCCTGAGCCCATGGGTTCAAGACCAACCTGGGCAACTGGGTGAGACCTCATCTCTACAATAAATCAAAAAATTAGCTGGATGTGGTAGCACACACCTGTAATTCCGGTTACTTGGAAGGCTGAGGCAAAAGAATCGCCTGAGCCCAGCAAGTCAATGCTGGGGTAGCTGTGAATGTGCCAGTGCACTCCAGCCTGGAAGATGGAGTGAGACTCCAACTCAAAAAAAAAGAAAAAAGTTATTGAGTGAGTATGTATCAGTCTGTTCTAGCCATTAGAAACATAGCAGTGAACAAAACAAGACAAAAACTCCTACCCTAGTGAAGTTTACATTCCCGTGGGCCTAAAAATCCAACCTGAAATATTTATGATTTCCTTTTTTCACTTTTGTGGAGAAAATGTTAGACAAACTCCTAAGTAGAGAGAATAGTATCCAGCACTCAGTTTCAACACTTATCAATTCATGACCAATTTTGTTCCATCTACGTCCCCATTCATTTTATCTGTCTCTTGTTTTTTTTGTTGTTGTTTGTTTTGTTTTTTTGCATTGGAGTCTCACTGTGTCGCCCAGGCTGGAGTGCAGTGGCACGCCCCCAGCCACCGCAGACTACCTACTGGACTCAGGTGATCCTTCTGCCTCAGCCTTCCAAGTAGCTGGAACTGCAGGCCTGTGATACCACGCCCAGCTTAGTTTTTGGCTTATTGTAGAGACGAGGACTCGCCATGTTGCTCAGATTGGTCTCGAACCCCTGAGCTCAGGCAATCCTCTCGCCTCCACCTCCCAAAGTGCTGGGATTACAGAACTGAGCCACCGTGCCTGGCTTTTATATTTTTTTCAAGTAAACTGCAGGCATCATATTCCAAAGGGTTTTTTTTTTTCCTGTCAGGTTTATTAAACTATAACTTACCTGGAATAAAATTCACTCTTTTTTGTTCGTTTGTTTTGATCTGGAGTCACTCCCTCGCCCAGGCTAGAGTTCAGTGGCACACTCACGGCCACCCCAGCATCGACCTACTGGGTTCCAGCGATCCTTCCGCCTCAGCCTTGCAAGTAGCAGGAACTCCAGGTGCACGCTACCACACCCAGCTAATTATTTTTTACTTATTGTAGAGATGAGGTCTCGCCAAGTTGCCCAGACTGGTCTCGAACCTATAGGCCCAGGCAATCCAGTCACCTTGGCCTCCCAAAGTGCTGGGATTGCAGGATGAGCCACTGAGACTGGCCTGTTTGTTTTTGTTTTGAAGCAGGGTCTCAATCTGTTGCCCAGACTGGAGGCAGTATCATAATCACGGCACACTACAGCCTCAGCCTCCTGGGCCTAGGCAATCATTCTTCTACCTCAGCCTCCCTGGCAGCTGAGACTACAGGGTTGTACCACCACTCTAGGCTTTTTTTTTTTTTTTTTTGAGTAGGAGTCTGACTCTGTCATCCAGGATGGAGTGCAGTGGCATGCTGCTCATGGCCACCACTGCCTCGACCTGTTGGGCTCAGGCAATCCTTCCTCCTCAGTCTTTCAGGTAGGCGGAACCACAGGCATGCACCACCACACCCAGTTAATCTTTTGATTTATTGTAGAGACAAGGTCATGTTATGTTGCTCAGTCTGGTCTCGAACCCCTGAACTCAGGCAATCCTCTTGCCTCTGCCTCCCAAGGTGCCGGGATTACAAGCTTGAGCCACCACACCCTGCCAATTTTTTTTTTTTTAAGAGTTGAGGTCAACTGGGCTTGGTGGCTCAGCCTGTAATACCATGCTTTGGGAGGCTGAGGTGAGTGGACTGCCTGAGTCCACGGGTTCAAGACCCACCTGGGCAACTTGGTGAGACCTCATCTCTATAATAAATCAAA
>NW_007074805.1:0-1193 GCF_000164805.1 Carlito syrichta | reverse complement strand
GCACTCCAGTCTGGGCGACAGAGTGAGACTCCAACTCAAAAAAAAAAAAAGAAAAATGCAAAGATCAGTCAGGCACAGTGACTCCAAGCCTGTAATCCCAGCACTCTAGGAGGACAAAGGAAAGGATTGCCTGAGTCCAGGGGTTCAAGACCAGCCTGGTCAACTTGGCAAGACCTCATTTCTACAATATTACAAAATTAGCTGGGCATGTTGGTGCATGCCTGTAGTTGCAGCTACTTGGAAGACTGAGGCAGAAGGACCACCTGAACCAAGCAGGTTGAGACTGTGGTGGCCAGGAATGTGCCACTGCACTCCAGCATAAGCAACACAGTAAGACTCTGACTCAAAAAGAAAAAAGAAAAATGCAAAGATCTAGTTACACTGGGTTCACATTCCTGCATGGCAACTGCATGGCAACACAGTAAAGAGCTTCCCATTTGTGTGGGGACTGCCTGCTGCCACGGTCACCACCATGCTCGATTGCCTTACCCTGGCTTCTGTCATGTATGTGTGTTACCTGCTGGTCTCTGGAGACATTTGAGTTTGAGATTCCTGATACAGTTGTCATGAAGAGGGTAAACTACTATGTTTTGAATGTTCTAAAACCAGAAAAATTACTTAAATGGTGGAAATACAGAGAATGGTTTATTTAATTGGGGTTAATAGAATCAAAAGGTAAACATAGGTCTTTGATGGATGAATACGACGTTATAAAGCAGAGTATTAGAGAAGACCGCAGCCCTTCCCTTCTGCAATCCAAGCAGGTCCTTTGGCCCCGAGCTGTCTCTGGGTAAGAGAGGCTGGCCCTGCCCCCAGGGAGATGCCGGCAGGTGTGCCTCATGGACGGGCCAGCCAGATGGTCAGGTAGCTGATCTGAGGGACTCCTCTGCGTGGGGGTCAGGACTCTACGTGTATTATTCACCAGCCCTTTTGTAGATGACAGGGCTGGGCTCCCCATCAGAGGAGCCACTCAGGTGTCACACGTATCAGGTCCTATCTGACTGCCGCCCTGTCTGGTTCCTGCCCAAAGCATTTTCAGACTCACTCATTGGCAACCTGGGCTGGATCTACCTCTTCAGGGACTTTGATTAAGATGGATAAGGGTGGGGATGGGGAAACACCTCTTATCAACAGGGTGCCTGAATGAAACGTAATTGTACACCTAACCCTTAACTGTACCCCACAAAACCATA
>NW_007074804.1:3231-4081 GCF_000164805.1 Carlito syrichta | reverse complement strand
CCAGTCCAAGCAGGCAGGCGCCAAGCTCCGGTGTGTGGTGGCGGAAAGGGCAGGTGGAGGCTGAAGCGGGAGGCTGGCAACAGGGGTGGTAGAGGCAGCTGGACTGACGGGCGGCCTTTCTTCTCTCTCATCAAATATTTCTTCGTAAGCCCTCTGGCTGGCATGGGGCCAGACACACGTCCCCTGCCACCCTCACCAAGGTCCTAGGCTCGGCATCCGGCTGCTTTCCAGCGGGCGTGGGGTGCAAGTGGCCAAGGAGGGGCATGTGGGCTGGGGGTCCAGGCTCGGACCTGGCCTGAGCCCTGTGCCCGTGATGTCTGCTCTGCCCGACAGGGAGGTGCTGCGGGTGGGCTCCTCCAGGCCCTGGCAGGAGGTGCTCCAGGACCTGACTGGCTCCAACACCCTGGACGCCCGGCCACTGCTCGACTACTTCCAGCCAGTCAGCCAGTGGCTGCAGGAGCAGAACCAGCGCCACGGCGAGGTCCTGGGCTGGCCGGAGTACCAGTGGCGCCCGCCACTGCCCGATGGCTATCCGGAGGGCATTGGTAAAACCCTGAGCGTGGGTGAACTGGGCAAGGCCTCACCTCCCCCGGGCTCCAGGTCAGCCGGTGTGAGTCCCTCACCGCAGGCCAGGCGCCCCGAGCCCAGTCCCAGGCCTTGGGGAGGGGCATGTCTTTTCCCAGCCTCTGGAGAGGGTGTGTTCGGACCTGGGGCCCAGCAGGCTGGGGCACTGCTCTGTGAGGTCACACTGCAGGCCCTGCTCTTATTGGCCGGGGGCAGCAGTCACAGGGCTGTGCTCTCCTGCGGCCATGGGCCACGGCTGGGCTGCCCTGGGTCTTCCCAGCCTCCT
>NW_007074804.1:2174-3211 GCF_000164805.1 Carlito syrichta | reverse complement strand
CGCAAAACCACCCCTGGGGAGGGAAAGGGAGGCCTGTGGGTCTCCTCCGTTCTGCCCACAGACCTGGTGACGGACGAGGCAGAGGCCGGCGCGTTCGTGGAGGAGTATGACCGTGTGTACCAGGTGGTACTGAACGAGTACGTGGAGGCCAGCTGGAACCACAACACCAACATCACCTCCGAGACCAGCAGGATTCTGGTGGGCGCTGTCTGGGTGTGGGCAGACACTCGGGGCACGCGCCACGCACACACACACCCCTGTGCCGCTGATGGCGCATTTACGTTGGTGCTGGTTTCAGGCGCAGGGGAGTCCTGGCTCCCCGGGCAGCATCCCAGGCTCCCTACCTCATGTGGTGAAAGGTTGAAAGCCGCCTCTGCCCCACCCCGAGGCTAGGCGTCCCTCACTCCAATCCCGCCTGTTTTGGTTGAGCACACGTGGCGCCGCTCGAGCCACTCGTGAGGCTGACTGACCACAGGGAGTAGCCTGCTTGGGGACTGGCCGTTGCTGGCCCCCAGTCCTTGGCATCTTCCTCCACTGGCTTCTTTTTCCTCGCCAGCCTTGGGAAATCCGTGACCCTGTTCCCATTTTGCAGATGGGACCCTGAGGCTCCAAGAGGCCATGGCGCTCATGCCAAGCTCCTGGCATCCCACGACGGGCCCCTGAGACACGGGGCTTCCCCGTTTGGTAGAGGAGCGAGCGTCTGCAGGGACAGGTCTCGCCCAACGGCAGGCGCCGAGGGGCGCACACTGCATCTGGGACTTTCTCAGACAGCCCAGCTTGCAGGGGGTCGAAGGCAGCCGCGTGACCCTGCGTCCCCTCCCTGCCCCCACCCTCGCGACCATCCCTTCTGCCCTCAGCTGCAGAAGCACATGCAGATGGCCAACCACTCCCTGAAGTACGGCCTCCGGGCCAGGAGGTTTGACGTGACCCACTTCCAGAACACCACCACCAAGCGGATCATGCGAAAGGTGCAGGACCTGGAGCACGCGGCGCTGGCGCCCGAGGAGCTGGAAGAGGTGTGTGGCGGGGGGGGGGGG
>NW_007074804.1:0-1668 GCF_000164805.1 Carlito syrichta | reverse complement strand
AGGAGGTGGGGGCTCCCCAAGATCACGGGCTCGGCCCAGGAAGCGCCGTCCCTCCGCTCCACCCTGGGCTTCTCCACCTCGCCGAGGGCCAGCGCCCCCTCCCTGCCCTCTGGAGCCGCCCTGCCTGGGCTCTCCTCGCCTCTCCGCTCCGTCCCGTCTCTGCCCACGGAGCAGCAGGGCTCGTGGGGGCTTCTCCCAGGCTTCTCCCAGACCCCCAAGGGGGCGCCACAGGGCTCTCGCTCCTCCTGGTCTCCCTCCAGGATCCTGCCGTGTCCTCCCCACCTCTCCGGCTTTCTGGGCCCCTCCCCAGCACATACCACAGAGGGAAGCCGAGTCCCGAGAAGCCCCGACCGGAGCTTGGGCCTGGGCTTCGCGGGCCGCCCTCCCACCCCTTCTTCGGCTCTGGTCCTTCTCACCTGTCCCCTCCGAGGGAGCTCCCGGGACACAACGTCCACACAGGTCCCTCCTCCGGCCTCTCCGTGCCAAGGCTGGGAGCTAGAAACAGACAGGCTTCTGTGGGGGCACCTCTAGCCAGACGTGGGTCTTCCTGGCCCCAGCCGGGCTCCTGTGCTGCAGCCAGGACAGACGAGGCAAGTGCCGCGTAAGCAGGCGCTTGTTCCAGGACAGGCTATGGCTCAGGCTGTGGACATGGGCACGTATGCAGCGAGTGGCATGTGGTGCGTGCCTCTGTGTGTGCACACATGTATGGCTCTGCATGTGCCTCTCTGCGTCTGTCTCTGTGTGTGCTTACAGGTGCACACATGTCCTGCTTGCGCGTATGAGTGTATGTGTGTGGGACTCTGTGCCTGTGTGTGCCTGTGTGTGACCGTGTATCCTTGTGCCTCCGTGTGCACACATGTGCCTGTGTGTGTGTGTGCGTGCATGCACGCGCATGCATGCGTGCTGGTAGGAAGAGCATCAGGAGAGTGTGGCCTGGCCCCCACCCCAGTCTCGCCACTGATTTTTTTCTTATTGTGAAATAAGAAATCCGCAAAAGACGGGCCAAGCAGAGAGGATTGCCTGAGCCCAGGGGTTTGAGACCAGCCTGGGCAACTTGGCAAGACCTCGTCTCTACGATAAACCCAAAAATTAGCCAGGCGTGGTGACGCACGCGCATAGTTCTAGCTCTTTGGAAGGATGAGGCAGAAGGATTACCTGAGCCCAGCAGGCCGAGGCTGCAATGGCCATGAGTGTGCCGCTGCACTCCATCCTGGGCAACAGTGAGACTCCCACTCAAGGAAAGAAAAAGAAAGAAACCCACAAACACCAGGCTCACCTCCCAAGAGCAGATGTGAGCGTCACAGAATGTGGGTTTTTTCCAACCAAACGTAGCCGAACATACCCGCTTTGTGACAAGTGGTGCCACACGGCGGGTCCTGAGATGGGCAGCATGCAGGGTGCAGAAGCCCCGGACGCCAGGCCGCCCTTCGCCGGGTCGGCCAGCACAAGGAGAAGCCGCACACGTGGGCTGCAGGGCTGATGTCCACTGGCCAGGCCCTCATTCCAGTGCCTGTTAACCGGGGACGAGGTCCAGCAGCTTGGACAGGATGAGAGCCAGGCGCTCTGGCTCCCTGGTGGCTCCACAGTGCCCAGTGCCTTCCCTCAGTTGCTCCTTGGTGCAGCCCGTTCCACGCCCAGAGAGGGAGGGAGGCCTGGGTGCCGTGGGGT
>NW_007074803.1:1374-5156 GCF_000164805.1 Carlito syrichta | reverse complement strand
GCCCGCTCTGTCTGCCTCCAGTGCTGGAGTCCCTGGACATGGAGGCCATGCTGAGCACCGTGCAGGCCTGGGTGAGCTGCCCGCAGAAGTTCGCCCGCGCCCACGGGGTCACCGTCCGGCCCGACGCCTCGGACACCCACATCCTCCTCCTGGAAGGCTTCCTGCTCTACAGCTACAAGTGAGCCTCGCTCCCGGCAGTCCGGCCTCGGGGATCCGGCCGCGTCGCTGCCTTTATCACTATTCTCATTATGCTCATATATTTTCAAGGGCCAGGGTCTGGCTCTGTGGCCCCGTCTGGAGTGCGGTGGCACGGTCATAGCTCACTGGAGCCTCCCACTCCGGGGCCCAGGCAGCCTTCCCGCCTTGGCCTCCCGCGTCGCTGGGACTGCAGGCTCCCCAGGCCTGGTTCATGCTTCGGTTTCTTGCAGAGAAAGTCTCGCTCTGTCCCCAGGCTGGGGCGCAGGGGCGCCATCTTCGCCCACTGCAGCCTCCACCTCCTCAGCTCAAGTGATCCTCCTGCCTCAGCCTCCTGAGAAGCCGGGACTACAGGCGCCACCACACCCGGCTCCTTTTTCTGGCTTTTTTTTTAATGCAAACGGAAGTCTTGCTGTGCTGCCCAACTCCTGGGCTCAAGCGATCCTCCCACCTCGGCCTCCCAAAAGTGCTGGGATGACAGGCGTGAGCCAGCTCCCGGCCCACATTTTGACAGACAGGAGGCCAGAGTCCAGGGGGCCCGACCCCAGGAGGCCAGGCCTCCAGGGCAGAGCTAGGATCAACCCAAGTCTGGGGCGAACAGCCACGCTTCTTGGGGAAACTGAGTCCTCCTTCTAGAACCTCAGCCTGCTCAGGCAGACCTGCAGCCTGGGCCGGACTCCGCGGCCTGGCGGTGTGACCCCGGGAGAAAGACACGGGTCCATTCGGGGGCTGCCGTGGGCAATGCCGGTCTCCTCCCTGCCCCCTAAGCTCCAGCCCCCGGGTCCTCACCACCCAGCAAATCCCTAGAGGCCAGGGCCGCGGAGGCCAGGCATTCCAGCCACGGCTGATGCGTCCCCTCCCGCCAGGCCCTTGGTGGACGTCTACAGCCGCCGGTACTTCCTGACCGTCCCCTACGAGGTGTGCAAAGGCCGGAGAAGGTAGGCCTGGGGCCAGGGGGCCTGTCTCGAGTCCTGGGGGGGACCCGGAATGGACCTTGGCAGGACGGCCTTGACCTCCTGGGCTCAGGCGATCCTCCTGCCTTGGCCTCCCAGGTAACTGGGACTACAGACGCCACCATGCCCAGCTCATTTTTTTTGTTTGTTTTTTTATACAAACAGCGTCTCACTATGTTGCCCAGGCTGCTCTTGAGTACCTGGGCTCAAGCGATCTTCCTGCCTCGGCCTCCCAAAGTGCCGGGATGATAGGCGGGCGCCACTGCGTGTGGCCTGCGGCCATTTCTCATTCTTGCTTTCTTGCTGTCTTCCTCCGCAGTACCCGCAACTACACGGTTCCCGATCCCCCCGGCCTCTTTGACGGCCACGTGTGGCCCATGTACCAGAAGTATAGACGGGAGATGGAAGCCGCCGGTGTAGAAGTGGGTGAGTTTCCGAGCGAGACCAGGCCTCGCCCTGGGGGGCCCTGGGCCCAGCCCCTCCCCGCCGTAAATGCCCTTCAGGCCTTCCCCCTCACACTCAAGACCATTTGGGAAATCGGAAGTCCCTCCTGGAGTCCCACCCCAGTCCCTCTTGCTGTTGGTCCCCAAGACGGGTGGATTCTGGCAGCCTGACCCTGCGGGTGGCTTCCTTCCGATGCAGCGGTCCGCCCGTCACCCCGTGTGCCAGTCACCTGGGTCCCGGTGACAGCCCAGTGACCTAGCGGCCGTGACCGCCGCCTTCCTCGTTTCAGTCTACCTGGACGGCACGAAGGCCCGAGAGGAGCTCTTCCACCTCGTCCTGGAGGACATTCAGAACTCCCTGCTGAACCGGCCCCAGGCCTGCGCCCTGGCCCTGGCCAGCCCAGTCCCGCCTCGGGCCCCCGGGCTTGGTGGCGGCCACAGAGAGGGCCAGCCCAACACCCAGTGACTGTTTCCCTCGGGGCTCGACGTCTCGGGGCCCGGGACCGGCCCCCACCCCCGTGTCACCTGGCCGTGGTCTCAGCATTAAACCGGGTCCTGGTTTTTTTTAACCGGGGGGACCCGGCCTGTTCTCTCTGAGGTCCTGACCCGTCACTGGCTCTCAGGTGGCCTCGGGGGCCGAGAGCTGCGGCCAGTCCCGGCCGGCACCTGCTGGACTCCTGCCGCCGTGTGCAGGGCGGGGGGGGGCCGGGATCCTTGGGGTCTCAGTTTCCCCAAAGGTGAAATTTCATGCAGGCTTCCAGCAAACGCTGGAAGTCAGAGAGGCGCCTGAGTGGCCGAGCTCCGCCCTCCCGCCCCCTGCCACCGTTCTCTGTGACAGAGGGAGCCGCCACCCACCCTGGAGGGGTTATCGGGGCCCTCGCGGACCCCGGTTACCCATAAAGCACCCACTCCCGGTTCAGGCACCAAGCTCACCCCTCCCACCGAAATCATGTCGTCCCCCCCTGCCCCGAGCCCTTCCGGCAGCCTCTGGGAGACAGTTTCTAATCCAAGCCCATTTCATGGAAGGGCGAACGGAGGAGGAGCCGGGATTTGAACCCGACTTTCCCCGGGCTCCGTTCTCTGGGCCCGAGGCGGGCCGGGGACTCGGAGCACCCCGCGACCCAAGGGTGACACCCTGTGGCTGGCTCTGGAACTGCAGGCGATGGCCCGCTCAACCCCAGACACACAAATCCCACGGTCTTGCAGGGGTGGAACATTTGAAAGAAAAAAGACAGAGGGTAACCCCCTGGGGTCCCCTCCCGCTGTGGGAGCTTCTCTGTCCTCTCAATAAATACGGCTACAAAAAAAAACAGAAAAGAAAAAAGAAAGAGCCAGTTACACACGACCCAGCTGGTCCACCCCCGGGGATAGGCCACCCCCCTTTTTTTGACTCGAGGGCTCACTCTGTGGCCCAGGCTGGATGCAGTGGCACACTCACAGGTCACCACAACCTCAACCCCCTGGGCTCAGGCAGTCCTACCTCAGCCTCCACACAACTGGGACTACGTGCACGCACCACCACGCCCAGCTGATTTTTCTTTTTTTTTTTTTGAGTTGGAGTCTCACTCGGTCGCCCAGACTGGAGTGCAGGGGCCGCTCCCGGCCACCGCAGCCTCGACCTGCCGGGCTCCGGCGATCCTGCCGCCTCAGCCTTCCGAGTAGCCGGAATTACAGGTGCGCGCTACCACGCCCAGCTGATTTTTTGATTTATTGTAGAGATGAGGTCTCCCCAAGTCGCCCAGGCAGGTCTCGAACCCACGGGCTCAGGCAATTCACTCACCTCAGCCTCCCAAAGGCGCAGGATGATAGGCTGAGCCACCGAGCCCGGCTTGATTTTTCTATATTGTAGAGATGAGGTCTTGAATCCCTGGCTCAAGCAATCCTCTCGCCTCGGCCTCCCAAAGTGCTGGGATGACAGGTGTGAGCCAACAAGCCTAGCGAGTTTTTTAATTTTTTGTAGAGATGAGATCTTGCTATGTTGCCCAGGCTGGTCTCAAACTCTTGGGCTCACGTGATGTTCCCACTTTAGCTTCCCTAAGTGCTAGGATGGCAGGCAAGAGCCATTGAATCTGGCTCTGTTGACCCATTTTCATTTTTTATTTTTATTATTTTTTATTTTTTGAGTTGGAGTCTCACTCGGTCGCCCAGACTGGAGTGCAGGGGCCGCTCCCGGCCACCGCAGCCTCGACCT
>NW_007074803.1:0-869 GCF_000164805.1 Carlito syrichta | reverse complement strand
GCCACTGCACTCCAGCCTGGGTGACAGAGTGAGACTCCAACTCAAAAAAAAAAAAAGTGTGCTTGAGCACAGTGGCTCACGCCTGTCATCCCAGCAATTTGGGAGGCCAGGGCGAGAGGATTGCCTGAGCCTGCGAGTTCAAGACCAGCCCGGTCAACGTGGCAAGACCTCGTCTCTACAATAAATCGCAAAAATTAGCCGGGTGTGGTGGTGTGCATCTATAGTTCCAGTTCCTAGGAAGGCTGAGGCAGAAGGATCGCCTGAGCCCCGCAGGTCGAGGCTGTGGTGGCCGGGAGCGTGCCCCTGCCCTCCAACCTGGGCAACGAGAGTGAGACTCTGACCCAAAGGTAAAAAAAAACAAACTTAGCCTGTAGTCCCAGAAATGGAATTCTGATCCGTGCTGTCACATGAGTGAGCCCTGAAGACAGACATCAAGTGAGAGCAGCTGGACACAGAAGGGCCCTGTCATGTGACTCTGCTCACATGAAATGTCCAGAGTGGGCCAAGCCCAGCGGCAGAGAGCGGCTCAGAGGCTGTCAGGGCAGGACAGGGGTTTGACTTCTCAGCGATGGGGGTGGTGGCCACAAGAGCGCACAGAATGCCACCAAATTGTTCCTTTTAAAGCAGACAGCCCTAGCCGGGCTTGGTGGCTCAGCCTGTCATCCCGCGCTTTGGGAGGCTGAGGTGAGTGGATGGCCTGAGGCCGCGGGTTCGAGACCCGCTGGGCAGGCGAGACCTCATCTCTACAATAAAATAAAAAAATCAGCCGGGCGTGGTTGCGCATGCCTGTAATTCCGGTTACTAGGAAGGCTGAAGCGGAAGGATCGCCGGAGCCCAGCGGGTCGAGGCTGCGGTGGCCGGGAGCGGCC
>NW_007074802.1:0-654 GCF_000164805.1 Carlito syrichta | reverse complement strand
GGCCACTGCACTTCATTCCGGGTGACAGAGTGAGACTCCAACAGAAAAAAAAAAAAAAAAGTAAAATGATTGTTCTGAAATGTGTTTTGTGTAGTAGTATATGACCACAGTGTGAGCAGCGTAGACTGAAGTTATTGAACAATAGGAAGATAAGTGAGTGACACATTTCAAGCAATGCTGCATAATTTTAAGTTTAGATTCAGAGGGTACATGTGAATATTTCTTACTTGGATACATTATATAATGATGGGTTTTGGGTTTCCATTAGAGAACACAGTATCCAATAGGTAATTTTTCAATTTTTCCTCTTTCCCTCCCTGCTTTTGGAATTCCCAGTGTATATTGTTTTCATCTTTATGGCCATGCATACTCATTGTTTAGCTCTCACTTATAAGTGAGAACATGCAGTATTTGATTTTCTGTTTCTGTATTAATCCACTTAGGATAATGAATGCAACCTTCGGCTGTATCCATGTTACTGCAGAGAACATTATTTCATTCTTTTTGTGGTTGCATAGTATTCCATGATGTAAATGTACCTTATTTTCTTCATCCAGGCCACTGTTGATAGGCACTCAGTTGACTCCGTAACTTTGTTACTGTGAATAGTGCTGCAATAAACATGTGAATGTAGGTGTCTTTTTTTTTTTTTTT
>NW_007074801.1:0-13675 GCF_000164805.1 Carlito syrichta | reverse complement strand
CACTGCTTTCACAGAGGTTGCACTAGTTTACACTCCCACCAACAGTGTAGAAGTGTTCCCTTTTCACCACACCCTCTCCAGCAGCTGTTATTTTTGAGTGTAGTGATAATTGCCATTCTGACTGGAGTTAGGTGGTATCTCAGTGTGGTTTTGATTTGCATCTCCCTGATGATTAGTGAGGTTGAGCATTTCTTCATGTGTTTGTTGGCTGCTTGAATGTCTTCTTTTGTGAAGTGTCTGTTCATGTCTTTTGCCCATTTTATAATGGGGTTGTTTGTTTTCTTCTTTTCAGTACGCTTCAGTTCCTTATAGATCCAGGATGTTAAGCCTTTGTCAGACCTAGAGTTGGCAAATACTTTTTCCCAGTCTGTAGGCTGTCTCCCTGCTCTCTTGATGGTTTCTTTGGCTTTGCAGAAGCTTGTCAGTTTAATAAGGTCCCATTTGTCTATCTTCTCTCTTAAGTCCTGTGGGTTTCGGGTTTTGTACAGGAATTGGATGCCAGTTCCGATTTCCATGAGAGTATTTCCTTCCTTTTCTAAGGTTCTTATGGTTTGAGGTTTTACATTTAGGTCTCTGATCCATTTGGAGTTAACCTTTGTGCATGGGGATAGATAGGGGTCCTGTTTCAATCTTCTGCCTGTGGTCAGCCAATTTTCCCAGCACCATTTACTGAATAGGTTCTCCTCTCCCCATTGGTAGGTGGTGGGGGCTTTGTCGAAGATGAGTTGGTTGAGAAATTGAGGTTTTGCTTCTGGAATCTCAATTCTGTTCCATTGATCTATATGCCTGTTCCTGTACCAATACCAAGCTGTTTTGATGATTGTAGCTTTATAGTAAAGTTTGAAGTCTGGTATTGTGATACCACCTGCTTTGTTTTTTTTGCTGAGGCTATTCTTGGACGTTTGTGTTTCCATATGAATTCCTGTGTTGTTTTTTCTAGGTCTGAGAAGAATGTTGTTGGTAATTTAATGGGTATTGCATTGAATTTGTAGATTACCTTAGGTAAGATGGACATCTTCACAATGTTGATTCTTCCGATCCATGAGTATGGGATATTTTTCCATGTGTTCGTGTCAGCTTTATCCATAACTTTATATAGTATATCGATTGATTAAGGCAGGGAGGAAACTAAGAACAAAGAGAATTGATAAGCATGAAGAAATCAGTGGAAAAACTTTCAAACTGAGTATAAAAGCCTACAGATTCTAAATACTGCCATGGAAGAATTTATGCTGTCTAATGACTGTAGTTCTGTCATTTCATTTTAAAGGTATACCCTTAAATCCTCAGCCAAAATAAGTAATGTTAGTGCCATTGAGAATGAGTTGATAAGGAAACAATTTTATAACTCTAGGGCATGGCTAAAATCTAATATGGCAAACACTAGAAAACATAGCATTCTAATTAAAGATTGTCTGAATTGGCTTTCCTGGTCAGTTAAATTATCCCAAGAGCTATCTCATTACTGGAAGATGCTCACATGAGATGAGAATCCCATTTATTCCCATGCATGCAGCTTTGCTTCTGCAGGGGAATGTGAGGAGGGGACTGCTAGATGCCATGCTCTACATTACTCACAAACTATGCCTTCAATAACATATATCTTGAAAGCCACAAGTGATTTGAGTCATAGAAAAAGGAACTTTTAAGGAAATAAATGTAGCTTAAATATACTTTACCTCATCTGCCAAGGACGTTATCATTTCTTAATTATTGCATGAACCACATTTTGCATAGCGATTAAATTCAGACTAACTAAAAGGTTAAATGTTTCAAGGTTGTTTATTAAAGCAATTATTCTCTTAAGCAAAAGGGGTTATTAGGAAAAATCTTCATAGACATTGTCATAGGGAAAATACAGTTGGCAGTTTATTTTAAAACATTTCACTAATAATGAATTATCTTATCACATTACCTACTAGAACCTTGTTATTAAATATGTGGTTTGCCGATCAGCAGCTTGGACATCACCTGGGAAATTGTTAGAGATATTAAAAAGTCAGAAATAGCCTCATTTCTGATCCTTTAACTAAATCAAAATCTGCATTTCACCGAGATCCTCCAGGGTGCATGTCAACATTTGAAGTTTGTAAGACTGGAGCATAATAGGGTAGTCATTGATACCGTGCCCTCTTAATTCAGGAGGATCATGTTTTCCAATGATAGCAGTGCCTTCAAAACTGCATCCCACAGCACAATTTTTTTGGCATTTAACCTAAGAGTTAACCTTATTAGTTACTTGCCTTTTTAATATTCTCCTTAAAAAAAAAATTGTAAGCATTCAAGGCAAATTCTGAGTTTTCTAAAAACATAAAATAAGAAAGGTTTTTACCTCCTTTGTCCTCTCTCACCCCCCCACACCCCTATGTACTTGGAAAGCCCATTCAAGTTTCCACATGGCTTAATAGGTCTCTTCTCAAGGGAGTGGCTAGGACAAGAGAATGCTAAAAATTCCTCTTTGTTGTTCTATGATAAATTTCTCTCAAGTTTATACCTCAACACTGACATTGCATTGCAAATATATTGCATCTTTTGGAAACTGCTTCTCTTCATACTGTCTCTCCCTCCTCCCCCACTCTTTTACAGACCATTCAATTGCATATTTGTGCTAGCATGGAGCATTCTGCCCTTCCCATGCCCTTATGTCCAAAGTTTACTTCACCTTTTGAGGTTCCTGACTGCCTAATTAGGCATGTCCGGCCTCCCTGACAATGGTTTGGCATACACGCCTAAATCTTTCCAGCAATTTTGCTCCCAATTTAATATTTCTCACTCCACAGGAGTTCCCTACTATCCACAAGGTCAAGTCATAGTTTAAAGAGCTCACCAAACTTTAAAAAATCAAGTAACTAAATTACAAGTGGGGAAGTTCAAGTATTATTCTCCCCACCATATTTTAAATCATGCCTTGTTTGTTGTAAACCATTTAAACTTGGATTCCACAGACAATTCAGCTATGTCTAGACACTGGAACCTGGAAAGAACCACTAAACCCATGGTAAAGTGGAATGATCTCCTTACAGGAACATGGAGAGGGCCTGATACTTTACTAACCAGTGGGAGGGACTATTCTTGCATTTTCCCACAGGACGAGCCATCGCCCATTTGAATCCCCAATTGATTGGTGAGAAATGCCTCCATTAATCCATTGGGCACGAAGAGTGACTGAAATCGGCCCAATAAGGAGGGATAATTCTTGGAATACAGCTCGTGCAGATTGCCAGCAGGAGGAGATGTCCCCTATGCCTTTAAATGAGAACCTGCCCACAGAACAGACCATGCCTCAGCAACCCAACCTGTAGCAGGAAGACTCTTTAACCAGGCGGATGAGACGACTCTCCACTCAGGATGACGACTTGCATCCTAGACTGACCAGAGCGAGAAGAATGGCCCTCACACAAAGTGTTTTCAGCATTCACTGCTCCTTTTTGCCGACCTGGGGTCAGCTGGAATTTCTAGCAGAAGAAGCAGGAAACATGTTGAATGCCCAACACATTTCCATCAGACCATCTGACACAGAGTAATTACAGAGAGGGCTGGTGGATTGAAATGCTAATGCCTGGAGGAACCAACCCTAATTGTGCAACTAGAACTTCACCACTTCAATGATACGGAAAAGGACTGGTCAGACGTCCAGCGAGATACTGGCTTCCTGAAATGGCGAGACTGTGCTTATAACTCTAAGGTGGACTATCCTGTACCCGGTAAAAGACTATATATTAGTGACTGGGGTTTGAATGGCTCTACACTTGCCACAGCTAGAAGGCACTCCTATGGATGGGTACCCCCAATACTTTCATTTAAAATTGGAATCAGACAAGCCATTCAGCCTCATCTATGGAGAGATCTCACAGCCCTTCAACCAGTCAGCCTGTCCAGACCTGTTGGACAAACTCAGGTATACCATATTAGAACATACTTGCAATCCCCTTATATATTTCTTGTTTGGAATGAATATCAACTGTTAAAATTATTTATCGTGATAATGTTTATAAGATCTCTTGTACTAAATGCATTTTAACTAATGCCTTTTTATGAGGGGTTTGTCATTCTTAAACAGCCCCCTTACTTAATGGTTCTAGTACATTTGTCATCTCATTGGTATGATGAATATGGTTTGCAAACATTATATGAGGCTAATGCTTTATTAGCCAGACAGAAATGGGTTTTAGCCACCTTAATTTTAGGAATTACAGCTTTGATAGCTATTGCTACTTCAGTAACAGTTTCAGCTGTAGCTTTATCTAAGGAAGTTCACACAGCAACCTTTGCCGATCAGTTATCTAAGAATGTTTCTATTGCATTAGCTACTCAAGAGATTATAAATCAAAAGTTAGAAAGTAAAGTTAATGCCTTGGAGAAGGCAGTTTTAGCAGTAGGACAAGAGTTTGTGACTTTAAATATAAAATTGGCTCTCCGATGTCATTCTGAGTTTAAGTGGATTTGCCTCACTCCTTTAGATGTAAATAAATCTGTCCACACTGGGACAAAATAAAAAATCATATTCTTGGAATTTGGAATCATTCGGACTGGAGTATAGACCTTACTAAATTACATCAAGAAATACAGGACATAACTCTCACTGAGAAACAGTTCCAGTCCTCTGAATTATATATTTAATAATTTATCATCATTCATCAAACAAAAGTCATTGATGTCCATACTCATTAATGTGGGAATTTGCAGGGCAGTGATTCTTGCGTTGCTATGCCTGCTTCCAATTATTTTCAAGGTACTGAAGAGAAGTATTTCTCAGCTTAACACCGAGTTCCATGGGTTTGTGCTAAAGAATAAAAAAGGGGGAGAGATGTTGGGAGCCGGCCATGGAGGCCTGCCTGAGCGTTAGGGATCCAGGCAGGCTGCGGGCTCTGAGACCGCTAGGGCGACTTCAGGAGCTGAAGGCCCATTGCCTCTTCCCTTCTTTGCTGTTTTGGCACATTCCACTAGCAGGGACCTTGATGATCTAAGCATGAAGTTCTGAGAGTACGACAGGCATGGCTTACTTTAGGAGTCCATTGTTCCCGTTTCTCACTGACTGCAGTTTCGGCTTTAAACTTAACATAATTCAAACTCAGGTCACATTTGGGAGCCTTTAATACAGTACAAGTTTCTTTAAAGATCTAATGGTATATTTGTAGAATTAGTGTATACATACAAAGTGCTGTTTCAACCTTAACAATACAGATAAATATCTGCAGCTACTAGAAATGGCCCAGCACAAGCTTTGGGCCAGGCCACATTCCTAAAGGCCCAGCACGGGCTTTGGGCTGGGCCACATTCCCTAGGAATTGGTTTGGGCTATAATTAAGAGTTTCCATAGTGTAGGTAGAATTAGCATAAAATAGAGAGGAATTGGGATTTAGGTTGGTTATTAGGTGTTGCGTATGCATAGGTTTTAAAAGTTACTGATTATTAGAATATTATGATATTAGAATTGTTGTACTGCTTTTGAGAAATATTAACCAAGCATGAGGAACAGTGAGATAGTTTTGGGATCCTCATTCCTCATGCTTGGGGAAACACCTGGTGGGTGGGGGATGCCCTCATCCACCTGGTTCTATGTTCATGTAAATGTCTTGTGATTTAATTGGGATTGCCCTTCCTCTTACTCCACCAGGAAACACCTGGTGGGTGAGGGCTGCCCCTCATTCACCTGACTTTGTGTCCATGTAAAGGTTTTGTGATTTAATTGAGATTGTTCTTCCTCATGCCTGAGGAAACATGTGGTGGGTGAGGGGGGTGTCCCTCTTGCACCTGGCTTGTGTTCACGCAGAAGACTTGTAAGGCTGCCTGTGTAAAATTTGGGATAAATACAAACTGTAAACCCCCAATAAACGGCTTCTGGTCAATCTGTTGAACAGATGTCCACTTTCTTTCTTTCTCTTTATATCTATCCCTCCTTCTTTCTTTCTTTTAATATCTATCCTTATAGAAATGCCGACGCCATCACACCTTCCAAGGGAACCCCTAAATCCCTTTTTGGGGGCTGGCCCCCCAAACCCAAGGGGGGCCGCAAAGCTTAGGAAACAGGATAATGGCCATAGCTCAGTAAGGTAATGGTCACTGGCTGCTCATGGTTGAGTCCTTTGAACCCTTCCCTTTGATGGGGGGAAGGCCATTAAGGTGATTGGGTGGTGTTCTGCCCCACATCATCACTAAGGGGCAGGTAAGCACAGGTACTGACGTCAGGTGATGGACAGCAGGCAGATGGGTGGGCTAGTCTCATGACTGCTGCCATGGTGGTGGGATCTGACTGTATCATGAAGGTCACAAAGGGCTGATTAGGCTAACCTGGGTCTTAGGGGTGGAGGCAAAAACTTGAAATAGAAAAACTAATTAGAACAAAACAAGCTGGATGGGGATTGTAAAACAATTACCAATAACTACCTCTGAGAAACCAGTTCTGTCCTTGGCCAGTGATTAGAAGGTAAGTTAAGTGAACTGATAGAAAAACATGAGATTTAGGTAATGTTAAAATGACTGCTCACTGGGTATATTAAATCCATGTTATGCCCTTTCAAAGAGGAAAAAAGTTATCTTCCTATACTTACCCTAAATTCTTCATCGGGAGCTGGGCTTGGTGGCTCAGCCTGTAATCCCAGTGCTTTAGGAGGCTGAGGCGAGTGGATTGCCTGAGACGGCAGGCTTGAGACCCACCTGGGCAACTTGGCAAGACCTCGTCTCTACAATAAATAAAAAATTAGCTGGGCATGGTAGTGCATGCCTGTAGTTCCAGCTACTTGGAAGCCTGAGGCGGAAGGATCACCGGAGCCCAGCAGTTTGAGGCTGCGGTGTCTGGAAGCGTGCCACTGTACTCCAGTCTGGGCGACAGAGTGAGACTTCAACTAAAAAAAAAAAATTCTTCATTCAGGGTCTTGTAAATCAGACTGACCAAAGACAGACTGACCAGTGAAAGACAGACAGACAGACGTGTTTTCATGTATATGCTTTGTTCTTACACATGAGAGCACCCAGGAATGAGTGACTTAAAGGGGCAGTCAGATGTGGCTTTATGTACCATCTTAGGCTAAAACATAGGAAAGGGAGCTTGGGATTTGGGGAGACAACTTATAGGTTGGAGACCAGGAAAAGTATGATAAATATGGGTTGTTTAGTTGTGTTTGTTATGTAGATTTAATTCAGGGCCTTCTCTATTAATAAGAGTTGTTAAGAGCCCTCTTCTTCTAGGTATGGAAGAGAGTGACACTTATTTTTGTTTTTGAGTTGGAATCTTACTCTGCCACTCAAGCTGGAGTGGAGTGGCATGATCAAGGCTCAGTGCAGTCTTGACCTCTTGGACTGCAGTGACCTCAGCCTCCTGAGTAGCTGGGACTGCAGGCATGCACCACCACACCTGGCTAATTTTTTGATCTTTTGTAGATATGAGGTCTTGCTATGTTGCTGAGGCTGGTCTCAAACTCCTGGGCTCAAGCAACCTCCTTCCACCTCTGCCTCCCAAAGTGCTGGGCTTACAAGTGTGAACAGCTACCCAGCCAAGATACCTTTCCTTGACAAAAGAAAAATATGTGTATCATTTTTAGAGTTGTTTGGGCTCAGAGAACAGTACCCCAAAGTATGGCTCTTTAACTGCTTCAAGCTTCAACTGAAGGACAGCTCAGAAGCAGAATCTTTGGCCCCTGGGTGCAGTGACTCAGCCTGTAATCCCAGCACTTTGGGAGGGTGAGGCGAGAGGATTGCCTGGGCCCTGGGGTTCAAGACCAGCCTGGGCAACTTGGTGAACCTCATCTCTACAATAAATCAAAAAATAAGCTGTGTGTGGTAACGGGTGCCTGTAGTTCCAGCTCCTTGGGAGCCTGAGGCGGAAGAATCACAGGACCCCAGAGGTCGAAGCTGGGGTTGCCATGAGCATGCCACTGCACTCCAACCTGGGCAATGGAGTGAAACTCCGACTCAAAAAAAAAAGCATAATCTCTCTTTCTCCTGCCCTTCTTTCTCCTGCTCCACTTTCTTCCCCAAGGCAGGCCACAGAAACCAGAATCCCTCTTCTCTGAGGTGCGTCATGGAAACTAGGACCCCTCTCCCCCCAAACCAGCCATAAATCCTAGAAATTTTACTCTAACTTTCTCTTGTCTTTCTGTGTAGGAGCCACTGTAAAGAAATCCTCTGCCCTACTTTGTCTGATGGTGGTTCCTAAGACCCCCTCATTCCAGAAGAATCCTGCCCTCTACTGGGAAGAGGGAATGCTGCTAGGCCAAGAAGAATCTGAGCAGACAGGCCTTGCTGAGTTTCCTCCTCAGTCTGTTCCCATTGGGTTGTATCCTTTTATCCAAACACAGCTGTCCCTTCTTCACTGAATCAAAGCATAAAGATGGAGTTTCCCCTTGGGTCTTTGGGAAGCTCCAATTTCTAAAGGCTCCTGTGTCACATGAAACTACTATTTTTTTTTTTTTTTTGAGTCAGAGTCTCACTCTGTCGCCCATGCTGGAGTGCAGGGGCATGCTCATGGCCACTGCAACCTCGACCTGCTGGGCTCAGGTGACCCTTCTGCCACAGCCTCCCAAGTAACTGGAATCATAGGCATGTGCAACCATGCCCAGCTAATTTTTCTTTTATTTATTTATTTATTGTAGAGATGAAGTCTCGCCAAGTTGTCCAGGCTGGTCTCGAATCTCTGGGTTCAGGCAATCCTCTTGCCTCCACCTCCCAAAGTGCTGGGATTACAGGTATGAGCCTATGAGCCCAGCCTGAAATTTTAATTTAATAAATCTGTTATGCTTTTCTCTTGTTAATTTGTCTTTTTTTTTTGAGTTGGGATCTCATTCTGTCACCCAGGCTGGAGTGCAGTGGCACGATTACAGCTCACTGCAGCCTCAACCTCCTGGGCTCAGGTGATTCTTCCACCTCAGCCTTCCAAGTAAGTGGGACTACAGGTATATTCCATCACATGCGGCTAATTTTTAAATTTTTTTGCAGAGATGAGATTTCTCTATGTTGCTCAGACTGCTCTCAAACACCTGGGCTCAAATAATCCTCCCACCTTGGCCTCCCAAAGTGCTGGAATTATAGGCATTAGCCAGCTGGAATTACAGGCATCAGCCACCATGCCCGGCAACTTGTCTTTTGTGTCAGCAGCAGTGACCCTCATGATGGCTGAGGAAAGGCATCATGCTTCTTCCTCCCTATAGAGCTTTGCCTGGAAGTGCTGGTTCTCCATAGTCTTTAGTTTAGAAGAATCCATAGGCCAAAGGGCAGCATATTTTGGGTTGGCTCAACATCCCTCTTCGTGGGTCTTCTTTGCTCTCCAAGTTCACACGCTTGGCTCTGTTGAAGCTTCCAGATTTAATGAGGCCCCTCACCCCCTCAGTCAGGACCAGCTATGTAATTTGCAGAGCCCACTGCAAAATAAAAATGTGGGGCCCTCGACCAAAAATGATTAAGAATTTCTAGAAGGGCGAAGCAGAGTATTAAATCAATGCAGGGTCCTAATCACTTCTTCCTGGTTACCCTCTGGTTTGTCAGTGTGCTGCTCAAAGGATGGAGGTCAGGGTCATTTGGTGAACTTCAGAGTGACCATCAGACTGGTCAAGTCTCCCTTGCTTGGTGCTGCAGCGCGTGATCAGAGAGTTGAGACACTGGCCTCTGTGGTCCCTTGGGGCTGGCTGGAATGCAGATTTCAGGCCTCAGATCAGGGTGTGTGCATGTGACTGGGCCTCTGCCCTCTGCATCTGTTCCTCAGCCTCAGCTCCTGCATTATGTGGTTTGGGGATCTCTGTTGGTGGGGCCAGCTGGGCTGTTGAGGGAGTATTGACTGTCAGTCCATCACCCCATCCTCTGCACAAGCAAGTTCTTTCTGACCTCTTTGCAAGACTTAAGTTGGAACTTATATCACTGTGCCCTGGGAGAAAGGCAGAAGTGGCCTGTCTGAAGGTCCCCAGTCTCCCCAGAAACAAGGACTCCAAGTCTGTTCAGAGTTCCTGCCATGTGCCCAGGAGATCAGATGTTCCACCAGGGCCAGCGGTGCCCAGTACAGCAGGGAAGGGGGTGTGGACATCCAGGAGGACCTGGAGAAAAGGACAAGAGCACAGGGGACCTCTGTTGCAACCACAGCCACAGAGATCTGCCAGGTCCTCAGAGATCTGCCGGGTCCTTCCGCCTCAGCCTTTCAAGTAGCCAGAACTGCAAACGTGCTCCATCACACCCAGCTAATTTTTGATTTATTGTAGAGATGAGGTTGTGCCAAATTGCCCAGGCTGGTCTCAAACCCGAGGACTCAGGCTATCTTTTCACTTTGGCCTCTTAAAGTGCTGGGGATATAGGTGTGAACTACCATACCTGGCCTGCCACAAACACTTTCTAGCACTTTCCATATGAAAGAAGAAGCCTGTACTTGGAAGAAGGAGGCAGAAGTATTGCTGGAGCTCAGCAGGTCCATGCTCAGCAGGTCCATGACACCTGCACCTGAGGCCTCTGGGTAGGTTGTCATCTGGTCTTCCTGCCAGACCCCTCTCTTTCCGGAGGCTACCACCCTGTTTTCCTTCACAGTCCCCAGGTCTGCTTTTCCCAGCTCGGAGCATGATCTCTGTCTTCCAAGTGGCTCCTGGTACCTTCAAGGGCACCCCAGCCCATCAGAGTGCCAGGGCTTCCAAGACCCCAGAGACCCCACACTCAGAAAATGCCAGCAGTGCCCTGGGGCAACACTGAAGTGCCTGGGAACAGCTCAAGATGGGAGATGAGGAAGGAGGAGAGACCCAGCCCCCACTCTCCCCCTACTTCAATCCTAGCCACCCCAGTTTTGTACGTCAGCCTGCCTGGCCTGAGTGCATTGAGATACAGCTTTCTGGGAGCCTCAGCTGACCTGGGCTGGAGGGAGAAGCTGAGGGCCAATCATGCCACACTGGGCTCATGGACCGGGTGCTCAGCATCCAAGGGGTTTATGTGCTTCCATGCACTGGAGCCAGGCAGGAGTGCAAATGGGCTGGGGGCAGAGGAACTGGCCAGTGGTGCAGCATCTAAAGGGACAGCAACTGTGGCTCAGGCCAGGCATTGCAGCATGGGAACTCAGGCCTAAGTGTCTAATTTTGAGAGAAGCCACACATCCAGATTTTAATGTAAAGTCTCTACATTTAAAAATGTTGACTCCGTTTGTTTCCAATGTGCTCAATTTTCCCAGGAGGCCTCTGGTTTGTGACCTCTGATCTAAACTGAGAGGTTCATAGGGAGGACATGTTGCTGGGGGGTTGCTGATGGGATCCGAAGGTCAGAGAAGGGTCACCCTGAGCAAGAATTGGGTGCACAACTACTCTTGTTTCTCTACCACCTCCTTCTCTCTCCTCTGCCACAAACACTTTCTTTTCTTTTCTTTTTTTTTGTCAGAGTCTCACTCTGTTGTCCAGGCTGGAATACCCTGACACGCTCACAGCCACTGCAGCCTCAACTTGCTGGGCTCAGGCAATCCTTCTGCCTCAGTCTTTCAAGTAGCCAGAACTGCAGATGTGCTCCATCATGCCCAGCTAATTTTTTGATTTATTGTAGAGAGGAGGTCGTGCCAAGTTGCCCAGGCTGATCTCAAACCCGAGGGCTCAGACAATCTTTTCATCTTGGCCTACCCAAGTGCTGGGGTTATGGGTGTGAACCACCATGCCCGGCCTGCCACACTTTCTAGCACTTTTCATATGAAAGAAGAAGCCTGTACTTGGAAGGCAGAGGCAGAAGGGTCACTTGAGCTCAGCAGGTCCACGCTGGAGTGGCCATGAGTGTGCCACAGCACGTCAGCCTGGGGGACAGAGTGAGACTCCAACTCAAAGAAAGAAAGAAAGAAAGAAAGAAGCCTGTTGAGAGGATAGCAGGAAGAACGTTTTTGAAAAGTGCTTGTGATGTATTTATAGAAAACATCGTGCTTTAGAAAACTTCAAGAATGTTCAAAAGAGAGGCAGTGTCCCCATACCCTGTTTGTCTGTTGTGTGGGGATATGTTGCCATCGTCGTTAGTATCTTTAGACAATATGTAACTTTCCATGAGTGTTAAATGATAAATAAGAAACGCTTATGTGTGAGTAGGAAAATGGAATTGACAGTATTGCATGTAATTAAAACATAAAGTGATAATAAAAAGACAGAGATCATGCTCCAAGCTGAAACATGAGTTTGAGTCTCTCTCCCATCGCCCAGGTTGGAGTGCAGTGGCACACTCACGGTCACTGCAACCTTGACTTGCTGGGCTCAGGTGATCTTTCCGCCTCAGCCTTCCAAGTAGCTGGAACTACAGGCATGTGCTACCATGCGCAGCTACTTTTTAAAAAATTTATTGTAGAGATGAGGTCTCACCAAATTGCCCAGGCTGGTCTTGAACCCGTGGGCTCAGGCAGTCCTCTCACCTTGGCCTCCCAAAGTGCTGGGATTATAGGTGTAAGCTACCATGCCTGGCCAAAATAATTATAATTGAAGGGTGCAGGAAGCGACCAGAGGGGTGGCTCCCAAAATGGCACCGACACACCAGACAACAAAGGCCCTAGGTCCCGGTTTCCCTGAGCACAATTCCCCGCGCGCCCAAATTTCAAACCTTCCCCCGTGCCAATTTCAAACCTGCAAGCCTCCAATCCATAGCCAGCTTTGTTATGCGTCCAATAGGACTATAACATGGCGTTGGCCCCACCCTGCTCCCATGCAGCTCCTCCAATAGGAACATAGCACGGCCCCTTCCGGCCCCTGTCAGGCCGATAAATACAGCCCTCTCCCCGCAACTCTCTCTCTCGGTCTCTCTTTCTCTCTCTCTCTGTCGCTCTCTCCCTCTCTGCAGCTCTCTCCCTGCTTCTCTCCCACTTCCTCTCTCTCTCTCTTACTCTCTCTTTCTCTCTCTCTTTTTCTTTTTTCCTGTTACAGATCCCCTCTGTAACAGCGGCTTTTAATAAATCTCTTGGTCCTGGCCGGGTGTGGAGTCATTACTGGCGCCGAACTTCTTTCAATAATAATTAAAATGCAATTGAAATCTCCGTCTTGACTTTAGAAAGTATCAAGTTTAGTCTGGGTGTCTAGTCCCAGCACTTTAATTAATTTATTAATTTATTTATTTATTTTGAGTCGGAGTCTCACTTTGTTGCCCAGACTGGAGTGCAGTGGCATGCTCACGACTACCCCAGCTATGACATACTGGGCTCAGGCAGTCCCTCTGCCTCAGCCTTCCAAGTAGCTGGAACTACAGAAACACGCCACCACACCTAGCTAATTTTTTGATTTATTGTAGAGATGAGGTCTGGCCAAGTTGTCCAGCTGGTCTCGAACCCATGGGATCAGGTAATCCTCTCACCTAGGCCTCTCAAAATGCTGGGATTATAGGCATGAGCTACCACGCCTGGCCAATCCCAGCACTTTAGGAGACCAAAATGGGAGGATTGCTTGAGCCCAGGAGTTCAAGACCAGCACAGGCAACATAGCAAGACCTTATTGCTACAAAAAAATTCAAAAAATTAGCTGGGCATAGTTGCAAGTGCCTATAGTCCCAGCTACTGGGGAAGCTGAGGCAGGAGGATCACCTCAGCCCAGAAGGTTGAGGCTGTGGTGAGATGTGATCATGCCACAGCACTTTAGACTGGGTGGCAAAGTGAGACTCCAACTCAAAAAAAAGAGAAAAGGAAAAGGAAGGAGAAAGAGAGAGAGAAGGAAGAAAGAGAAAGAAAGGAAGGAAAGGAGGGAGGGAGGGAGAGAGAGAGAGAGAGAGA
>NW_007074800.1:6155-6779 GCF_000164805.1 Carlito syrichta | reverse complement strand
CACACCCCGGCTGGGGAAACCCGCCTGGGGCCACGGGGCTGTGGGCGCGGACAGCCCCGGCCCGGCGGAGGCGGCGGCTTCCCCTTCGCGCCAGGGGTCTCCCCGCCCCCGCCCCACTCCGCCAGCGGCCTGGGCCAGTTGGTCGGGAGATGGCCAGCACCGGGAGAAGGCGAAGGGGTGCCCACCACTGCGGGTCCAGTGTCAAAAAGCCGGCCTGCGTTCACGGAGCGCCTCCTGTGTGCCAGGCCCGCTGGCCCCAGTGTCCCTGCGGAGGGAGTGCCTGCCTGGCTTTGCTGCGGCTTCATGGCTTTTCAGTTTCCTTCTATTTATGGCAAGAGAAACTAGTTTTCCATTCTTGGTGGTGACGCGAAGGTTCCCCTTTGAAATGTATTTACTGAAGTAGAAACAGCAGAGGGGGTCGACTTGACCCCTGCCTGGCATACAGTAGGCACTCAAGATAGTAGGCTCCGACGGCTGAATTCTGGCGTCTGAGTCGGCCAAAAAACCAAAACACAAGACTTTAAGACACAGGGTCTTGGCCAGGCACGGTGGCTCATGCCTGTCATCCCAGCACTTTGGGAGGCCAAGGTGAGAGGACTGCCTGAGCCCATGGGTTTGAGACCA
>NW_007074800.1:4618-5385 GCF_000164805.1 Carlito syrichta | reverse complement strand
CTCACCTCAACCTCCCAAGGCGCTGGATTACAGGCTGAACCACTGAGCCCGGCTAAAACCTTTTTTTTAAAGAGATAGGGGGTCTATGTTGCCCAGGCTGGTCATGAATTCCTGGGCGCAAGTGATTCTCCGGCCTCAGCCTCCCAAAGTGCTGGGCTGACAGGCATGTGCCACCTTGCCTGCCCAAATTAACCTTTTTGTTGTTGTTCAGAGTCTCCCTGTTGCCCAGGCTGGAGTGCAGTGGCCCACTCACTGCCACCGCAGCCTCGGCCTGCTGGACTCCAAAGATCCTTCCGCCTCCGCCCTCCATGTAGCTGTAGCCACAGGTGTGCGCCACCCTGCCCAGCTAATTCTTTTTATTTATTGTAGAGATGAGGCCTCACAAAGTTGCGCAGGCTGGTCTCAAACCCTTGGGTTCAGGCGATCCTCCCGGCTCTGCCCCCACCTCCGCCTCCCAAAGTGCAGGCGTGAACCACCAGCCTGGCTGAAACTAACTTCTTAGACTGGTTTAGTAGAGTCAGTCTCACCCCACACCTTCGCTTCCCCAGCATCTGCTTGGGAAAGACCTAACCCAGACCTGGGCATACAGCAAGTGCCCATCAAGTGTGTGTCGGATGAGGGCCAGGTCCCGCCTGCGCCCGGGAAAACGCAGCCTGGGAAATCGCTTTCTCCTTGTGCCTTAGGAGAGTCCTCGGGCTGGCGCCGGGGTCGGTCGTCGTCGGCAAACACCGGACTAGCCAGCCTCCGGCCTGCGGGGCTGGGGACAC
>NW_007074800.1:2287-4389 GCF_000164805.1 Carlito syrichta | reverse complement strand
GGCCGTCCGCCCTTTCCGCTCTCCGGGCACTCCCGGGCATCAGCCTGAGTCTGGATTTCGGGGCGCCCAGACAGAGTAAGTGTTCGGACAAATAAAGCGGGTTGCCTTATTTTTCTTTCTTGGAGGAGTCTTGCTGTCGCCCACGCTCCCGGCCCCGCGCCTCCACCCGCTGGGCTCCCGCGATCCTTCCGCCTCAGCCTCCCAAGGAGCTGGGACGATAGGCACGCGCCACCACGCCCGGCTGATTTTTTGATTTATTGTAGAGCGAGGCCTCGCCAAGGGGTCCAGGCTGGTCTCGAACCCCTGGGCTCCGGCCGTCCTCTAGCCTTGGCCTCCCAAAGTGCCGGGATGACAGGCGTGAGCCACCACGCCGGAGCTGCAGCGTGCTTTAGACAAGTCAATCTCTTCACGCTGGGGAAGGGCCAGAGCAGCAGAGATTCGAGCCTGGGAGGGTGCACGGGGGTGGGCCTGGGTCCTGTCACCCCGGCAGGTCGTGCACCCCCTCCTGATACTGCTCTGAAAAGTGGAACCCCAAGAGGTTAAAGGGGAAAGTGCCGGTTCCAGACCAAGACTGGTCCCATCCCCACCGCCCTGCCCCTTTCACTGGGGGGGGGGCCCCCCCCCCCCGTGGAGGCCACACTCGCCCACAGGCATCGCACCCATCCTGCCTCCCGCCTTCCACCACGACCAGCTGCTTCGCGCCCCAGGGCCTTTGCTGGTCCTGCTGCCTGGACCCATGGCCTCCTGTTCCTTGGAGATCTCCAGCTTTGAGAGGCAGGGGGCAGGGTCTTGCTCTGTTGCCCCGGTTGGGGTGCACAGCCTTGAACTCTTGGGCTGAAGGATCCTTCCCCCTCAGCCCCCCTGAGCAGCGGGGACTACGGGTGCCGCCGCACCCACCTCCTGTTTTTTTAGAGAGGCGGTCACTCTACGCTGCCCAGGCTGGCCGGGAACTCCCGGGCTCAACCCAGCCTCCCTCCTCAGCCTCCCCGGGAGCTGGAACCACGGACGTGGGCCTCTGCGCCTGGCTCCCCTTTCACCCACGGTCCCTGTCACTGGCTGCAGGGAGGGGAGCCATCTGTTCGCGTGGAGCGTGGCGGGTCGGCTTTCCCTTGAGATCGGGCCCTGCGGAGGCCAGCGTCCACTTCGGGAGCGCCCCGTCGCCTGGCTCACAGTAGGTGCTCAGTCAGTGCGCGGAAGGAAGGAGAGCTCCGCCTCGCCCACTGCCTGGGATTCGTCCGCGGATCCAGAGACAGCCCCTTGTCCTGAGAGGCCTCAGACCCTCCCCGAGGAGCCCCGGTTCTGGGGGAAGACAGTGGACGCCCTGCTGTGGGTCAGGGATGTGGCAACTGGGGCGTCTGCAGGGCTTCCTGGCTGGGGGGAGGGCACTGAGGCAGACGGAACAGCACCTGCCAGGCCGGGGCCCTTGGGGAGGGGTGGCGGAGGCTGCCAGCTTAGAGGCCAGGACAGGGCCTCTCCAGGCAGCCCCAGGGGCCTCCCTCCCCCTGCGTGGGGGAGACAGGGCTGAGCCAGACGGAGCCAGGAATGGATTCTTGCAGAAGGGAGCCCTGGAGGTGGGTTTTGAAGGATGAGTGGGCGTTTGCCAGGAGGCCAAAGCAGGGAGGCCGAGACCAGAGAACTGCAATGAAGTCCGGCCAAACGGTAACAGAGTGAAACAGTTACAGAAAACATTTATTAAGCCCTTACTCTTTCTTTCTTTTAAGTTTACGTCTCATTCTGTCGCCCAGGCCGGAGTCACCGGTACACTCATGGCCACCACAGCCTCAAACTACTGGACTCAGGCAATCCTTCCACCTCAGCCTTCCAAGTCGCTGGAACTACAGGCACCTGCCACCACACATGCCTAATTTTTTGATTTCTGGTAAAGATGAGGTCTTGCCAAGCTCCCAGGCTGGTCTCGACCCCATGGGCTCCGGCAGTCCTCTCATCTCAGCCTCCCAAAGTGCTGAGCCTTACTATTTCTTTTTTCTCTTTTTTTTTCTGGCGTTGGAGTCTCACTCTGTCGCCCAGGCTGGAGGGCGGTGGCACGCTCCCGGCCACCGCAGCCTCCACCTGCTGGGCTCGGGCGATCCTTCTCCCTCCGC
>NW_007074800.1:1078-2211 GCF_000164805.1 Carlito syrichta | reverse complement strand
CTGCCCCGCCCACAGCGCACAGGCCGCGCCCCCCCGGCCAAGGTCCAGGCCCAAGGTCAGGGCAGGGCTCCCTGGGACGCCCACTCACCTCCCGACTCGGGAGAAGCATGACCCCGTCTCCGCCAGGGCAGCCCCTCCTAGTGAGGCCCAGCGAGGGGGCCCTGGCTGGGGCTGGCTCCGCGTCTGGGGGCGGGATCGCGACGGCCAGGTTCCCTCTGTCCTGGCTGGAACCTGGTCTGGGGCGCATGCGTGTTCGCACACACGGCCGCACGTGGGACGAGCCGGACACCTCCCCTACCTTTCCAGAGACAAAACAAACCCACGCCCCGGCTTTCTGCCCTGGCAATTCAGGTCCCACACCTGCTGGCCGGTGTCTCTCTCCCTCTCTCTCTCTCTCCCTCCCACATTAAGGACAGGCGAGTGGCCAGGTGTCGTGGCTCACCTATAATCCCAGCACTTTGGGAGGCAAAGGTTCGAGGACTGCCTGAGCCCAGGGGTTCGACACCAGCCTGGGCAACTTAGTGAGACCTCATCTCTACAACAGATCAAAAAATTAGGCCGGGTGCTGTGGCTCAAGCCTGCAACCCAGCACTGTGGGAGGCAGAGGTCAGAGGACTGCCTGAGTCTACAGGTTCGAGACCAGCCTGGCTAAATGGTGAGACCTCAGCTCTACAGTAAATCAAAAAATTAAGGCCAGGCTCGGTCACTCAGCTGTAATCCCAGCACTTTGGGAGGCCGAGGCGAGTGGATTGCCTGAGCCCGCAGGCTCAAGACCAGCCCAGGCAACTTGGTGAGACCTCTACAATCCATCAGAAATTAGCTGGGCGTCGTAGCACGTGCCTGTAGTTCCGGCTACTTGGAAAGGCGAGGCAGAAGGATCGTCAGGGCCTAGCAGGTTGGTGCTGGGGTGGCAGTGAGCATGCCACTGCACTCCAGCTTAGGAGATGAAGTGAGACTCCAACTCAAAAAAAAAAAAATTAGCTGGGCGTGGTGTGTGCGCTTGTGGTTGCAGCTACTTGGAAGGCTGAGGCCGAAGGATCGCCTGAGCCCAGCAGGTGGAGGCTGCAGTGGCCATGAGCGTGCCACTGCTCTCCAGCCTGGGTGACAGTGAGACTCCAACTTAAAAAAAAAAA
>NW_007074800.1:0-1058 GCF_000164805.1 Carlito syrichta | reverse complement strand
AAAAAGGATAGGTGAGGTCTCTCACTGATGGCAACGGCCGACCTCCCCCACCTTCTTGCCCTGGAGCCCTGTGGGCAGCGCCAGGTGAGGATGGGGGGCAGGAAAGGGGGTACTCAGACACCGATCAGGCAGACAAACTGAGGCTGGAGACCACCACAGCAACCCCTCGGTAGCACTCCTCCTTGAACACCAGCCTCCGTCATCTGCTAGGCCCAGGGCAGGAGGCTGGAGCCCAGCAGGCCCAGGAGGGACCAGGTCCCTGCCCTTCAGGACTGTGCCCACCCCACCTGGCTGGCAGATTCAGCGGTCAGAGGAAGGAATAAAGCCTGCGGCAGGGCACTCCCTGAGGACACACACCTGGCCCTGGGGGCGGGGACGGAGGGCCCCGCACGGGCTGAGGCCCTGAGGTGGGGCCGGCTGGGAGGCTGAGCTTGAGGGGAGAGGGAAGGGAGGTCAGAGAAAGGAGGCCGTGGGGCCTTCACCGCGGGCTGAGGAGTGGGCGCCGCCCAGCAGGGGCTGGTGCAGGGTCCCGCCGACGGTCCTGGGGTCGGTTTCTTGCTCCTCCCTCACCTCCAGCCAGCCGTAAAGGTGGGCCCTGAGCCGGGTTCGGTGGCTCAGCCTGTCATCGTGCGCCTTTGGGAGGCTGAGGTGAGTGGATGGCCTGAGCCCGCGGGTTCGAGAACCGCCCGGGCAGCGAGACCTCATCTCTACAATCAATCACAAAATCAGCCCGTAATTCCGGCTACTCGGAAGGCGGAGGCGGAAGGATCGCCGGAGCCCGGCGGGTCGAGGCTGCGGGGGCGGGAGCGGCCACTGCGCTCCAGTCTGGGCGACAGAGTGAGACTCCGACTCGAAAAGAAAAGGTGGGCCCTGGAGCCCCAGCAGCCGCGGTCGTCACAAGCAGGTCAGGATCACCAGCTGGCACCCGTGCGCCCACCTAAGGCCCGGGCAGACCCAGGGTCACCACGCGAGCGGCAGGGGAAGCGGCTGCCAGGGGCTGGATCCCGGAACCCGGGGTTCTGCGGGTGGGTAAGAGCCCTGGCCCTGGGTGATGCCCG
>NW_007074799.1:3993-4354 GCF_000164805.1 Carlito syrichta | reverse complement strand
GAGACCAGCCTGGGCGACGTGGCTTGAGCTCGCCTCTACAGTAAATCGAGAAAAGGTCGCCGGGTGTGGTGGCGCGCGCCTGGGGTTCTAGCTGCTCGGGAGGCCGCAGTGGACGGATCGCCTGAGCCCAGGAGGTCGAGACCGCGGTGGCCGTGAGCGTGTCCCTCAACTCCAGCCTGGGCGACAGAGCGAGACTCCGACTCAAAACAAGAAGCAAAACCGGGTGGTGGCGAGAGCGGCAGTGGGGTTCGGATTCTCAGCGGAGAATGGGCAGACAGGCGCCTCCAAACACTCCCGAAATGGAAACATTCGCGCGAGAGTTTTCGGGAAGTGCTGACGACCCCCGGGAAGAAGCGCCGGG
>NW_007074799.1:1526-2893 GCF_000164805.1 Carlito syrichta | reverse complement strand
CCACGGGCTCCGGGCCGCGCTCGACGTTTGGGGCCGGCGCCCAGTTGGACTCGGGGTCGGAGAGAAAGGCCTGGTTGTCAAAGCCGCTGGGCTCCTGGGGACGGGCGGAGGCCAGGGTTCAGCCGCCCCGCCTCGGCCCAGCCCCCACCCGGGGCCTCCTCCGGCCTCTGCCCCTCCCCAGCTTCGAGCCTCCGTCCTCCGCCCCGTCGTCCTGGCTGCCTCGCCTCCCGCCAGCTCCGCCGCCACCTTTCCCTTCTCCGGCCCTCCCGGGGCCTCACCGCAGCTTTGCCAGAGCAGCACTTGAGCCGTTGACCGTAGTGCTGGTGGACCAGGACCGCCAGGCCAACGAGGGCCAGGAGCAGCAGTGCCCCCAGCACCCCGCCCAGGACTGCCATGTCGGTCCCGGAGAAGCGCGGGCCCTCCAAGAGGCTGCCACCTGGAATCCCTGCCAAAAACACCTGGCGTGAGCGCACCCCAGCGCCGCGGGCCAGGCCCGCCTGGGTGAGCCTTTTCCTGCAGCGTTCCACAGGACCCCCCAGAATCGTGGCTCAGGGAGGGCAGGGGCGACTTCCAGGGAAGCCCAGATGTTCCCGGTGCCAACCCATCCGTGGCCCGGAAGCCCTCCGGGCCTGGGCCACTCTCTCCAGCTGAGGGTCTGGGTTGCGAGCTCTTCTGACCCCCCGTGGGGAGCTGTGTGACCCAGTGGGGCCGGAGGCCAGGCTGCTGAAAGGACCCACGGGGGTGGGGTCTGTGCTGCCAGCTCCAGGGGCGGGCAGGGGCCTGAGGCCACAGGGAGGGCCGGGAGAGGCACAGGGGCCTGTGGCGTGAACGGCCCTGGGAGTTGCGGGGTTCACTGGACCCCACCTCTGGCCTCTGCCCTGCCCTCCACACATCTTCCTCAGTTCCCCTCACTGCGGCTCCGGACCTGTCGCCCTCTGTCAGAGAGAGCAGACCCCTCCCTGGGACTGCATGGTCAGCCCGATTGGTCTGGGTGGGCCCTGGCCTATGGTGTTTCACGGGACCGCCCACAGCACTGGGCCAGGGGGACGAGGGAGACGAGCAGGCAAGTGGCCTGGCTGCTACCTGGGGGCAGGGAGCTCCCGCTGGGTCCGGGGGGCGTCGGCTGAGCGGTTCCTGGCGTTGGGGTCTGCCCTGAGCCCCCCCCAGGCGTGGCTGGTCTGGTGCAGGTGGTGGCTCCTGCACCGGGGGGCGTCGGCTGAGTGGTTCCTGGCCTTGGGGTTTGCCCCGAGCCCCCCCCAGGCGTGGCTGGCCGGGGGGAGGCACTAGTTCCTGCGTCCGGGGGCCCCCCGGGTGTGGGCGAGGCAGGTGGCCTCAGAGTCGTGCCTGAGGGTGGGCGAGGGCCCGGA
>NW_007074799.1:0-991 GCF_000164805.1 Carlito syrichta | reverse complement strand
TCCGGGGTTGTGGGGGGGCCTGGGGCCGGGGACAGCACTTGGGCTTGCCTCTGCTGCCCCAGGCACGCCCACCAGGGAGGGGGCCGCCCTGCCAGGGGACCCACGGGGCTCCCCTGGGGTGTTCCGAAGGCTCACCTGTGGGGGGGGGCTCCCGCTCCAAGACTTCTATCTCAACAACTGTGGTCGCTGTGCCCAGGGTCACTGTGTTGTTGGCCTCGACCTGGGGTGGCAGTGGGGCCGGTCCCTCCTAGGCCCTTCCGGAACCCCCACGTCACTGGAGACGCCCACCCGCCCTGCCCTTCACCTCTGCATAGAAGGCCCCCAACTGTGCCAGCGCAGTGGCTGTGAGCACCGTCTCTCCGTCCATCCGGAAGCGTGAGTCGTTGGTGATTCGATACGTGATGGCCGAGTTGAGGTCCTGGACGGGCCCCGGGGAGTCAGCCCCAGCGTCCAGCCCAGGGCAGGCCAGCAGGCCCCGGCTCCCGGGGCAGCAGAAGGGGCCACCCCACCCTCCAACATCCGCGGGAGAGACCCCCACTGTGGACATGCTGCCTACCGGGAACTCGGGGTCCTGAGCCTGGATCCTCAGAGGCTGCGAGGGGACGGCTGCATCCTTGACGGCAACTCCCACGCCGGAGCCCAGCCCCACAAAGCCACGGTACAGGTTCTGGGGGAAGCGGGGCGGGCCCCCCGTGGCCGCGCGGGCCTCCACGGTGACCTGGGTCATTGAGTAGCGGGCGCGGTCGGCCTGCTCGCCCTGAGGGGGTGGGAAGGCGGCCGTGACTGGCGTGGCGGCCTGCAGCCCGGGAGGGCCAGCGCAGACCTGGCGGGGCCCTGGCCTACCCCACGCGGGGGCGCACCTTCACCAGCAGAAGGAAGGTCACGGGGCTGGCGACACTCCTGGCCATGGTGAGGTTGCCCGAGGCGGGGTCGAGGACGAAGGTGTTGTTCGCGTTGCCTGGAGGACAGTGGAGGGCGTCGGTCCAGGGCC
>NW_007074798.1:0-660 GCF_000164805.1 Carlito syrichta | reverse complement strand
GCAAGAAAAGGCATGAAAAAAGAATTCACAGAAGAAAGCACAGTCTCATTTTTGTCTATCACAAAAGAAAATTATGTTTTAGTTAACCTTTGATCTAGTAATTCTACTTCTAGGACCCTGTCCCAAATAATTACAGAGCTGCACACATATGTGTGTTCAAGAATATTTATTGCAGTAATATTTACGAAACAACCTGAAATTCCAAGAGACAGGATTAAATAACACGAACCAATCATACCACAGAATATTTTACAGCTGTTTGAAATCATGTTTTTGTACAATACTCAGTGATTTGGGAAAATACTTAAACTATAAAGTTCATGGTTAAAAAACCAGGATATAAAACTGTACATAGAGCAGAATTACAAAATTTCAAATACAAATACATATAGATACATATATACATATACCACAAATAGAAAAATAACTGAAAGAAAAATAATACAGATGTTAATGCTTGCTATTTCTATGCATTGGGATTATAATAGATTTTATCTCCTCATTTAACATTTTCTTCTTTTTTCAATTCTCCCCTAAATTAGGTATTGTTTTCACATTTAGGAAAATAATAAATAAATGTTAATAATAATAATATAAAAGTGAGATCAAAGGCGTCTCAAAAGATACAAACATAATCACTGCATACTTTGATTATCCCTT
>NW_007074797.1:0-6347 GCF_000164805.1 Carlito syrichta | reverse complement strand
CGCGGAGCCGGTGGGCGTGGCGGGTGGGCGTGGCTGGCCTGTCGCGGGGGCGGAGGGGGGGCGGTCGGAGCAGCCTACTCGGTCGCTCCCGTGGCTCCGCTCGCCACGTCTCGGCGCAGCGAGGCGGCATCCGCGGGCTTTGGTTTGTCTCATGGGTTGGGTTTTTGACTTTGGAAAAGAGAGTTTATGTAGAAAGGAAATTAGAGACAGAGAGAGAGCAAGAAAGAGAAGAGTCGCCCCCCGCCAAGGCAGGGGAGGGGCGCGAGGCGCATCCGTGGGTGTTGACTTGGCGGACGGGTTTGTCCTCGCTGCGCCCGGCCGTCCTCGGGCCCTGCCCGCCCCGCCGAGGTCAAGTCAGCCCCCCGGAGCCCCTCGGCGCGCAGCACCCGGCGCCCACCTGTCTGCACCGAGAGCTGATCTCCCGGTCCCTCCAGCCGCCGACGCTCGCCCAGCTGCCGCCACCCGGGTCCACGCCGACCTTGACCCGAGAGGCTGGAGACGAGGAAGAGGGGCTCGGGGGCGGGCAGGACCCTCCTGTTTCACAGCTCGCAGACACGAGGCGCCCCCACCTCGTGCCCTCCGTGGGAAACTCTTCCCCGCGGAAGCCTCACCCGGGTCCCCCGAGTCCAGGAGCCACCGCCAAGGAAGGGGTCATAGGAGGGCGAGAGCGAGAACTAGTCTCCTTATTACTCAACCCTGGTGAAATTTAACTTTGCTTCTTTCTTTATTTAGAAGAAAGTTAGGAGATGTGGAGCAAAACCTGCAAAAAGGGACAGGACCGCAGACTTGGGGGGCAGCTCTGCCCCGCCCCAAGTTTCTTCAAGCGACTTCCTGTATGCCTGGGTCAACCCCATACCCCTCCACCTTTCCTCTTCTGGGCTCGGATCCAGGACGTCCTGTTGTCCTGTTGGGAATCTGTGGGGCTGAGGGCAGGAGGACAGTGGTCCTTGTGTCTCAGGGAGCAGAAGAAACAGTTTTTATGCTTTGTTTTGTTTTGCTTTTGCTTCTCCGAACAAGAATAGAAAAGGCATTTCCTTTTGGAAGAATGGGATCGCTTAGGACGGAAGATGAACCGGAGAGTTTTTAATATGTTGTCAAAAGTTACAGCTTCCAATCCTTTTTTTAAAAATATATATTTTCTTTCTTTTTCCCTTTCTTCTATCCTTTACTTTTTTTCTTTCTTTCTTGCAAATAATTATTTATATGAAAAAGTGATATCTAAAGAACATGCAGCCTCTTTTACAAAAGTTAAAAAGATGTAGAGAGAGATCTATTTATAATATTCTTCCTTTACACTCTCACTATCATCGGTCCAGTCCAGGCCCCTATCTCCTCATAATCTTTATATCATAACAGCTTCCTACTGATATTGAGGGTGGACTGGGGACAGATCTTGCTACCCATTCCTCTAGCAGTCTCTTCACTTCTAACTTCAACTGAAGATAACATCATCTTTCAAAACTGCCTACCAAGAAGAGTGTCCTGTCTTGAAAGATAAAATTTAAAGAATTCCCAGCAATTTTCTTTTCTTTTTTTTGAGTTGGAGTCTCACTCCATCACCCAGACTGGAGATGCTCCTGGCCACCGCAAACTCGACCTGCTGGGCTCTGGTCATCCTTGCACCTCAGCCTTCCATGTAACCGGAACTGCAGGTGCGTTCTACCACACCCAGCTAATTTTTGATTTACTATAGAGACAAGGTCTCACCAAGTTGCCCGGGCTGGTCTCGAAACCGCGGGCTCAGGCAGTCCATTCTCCTGGGCCTCCCAAAGTGCTGAGATTACAGGCTGAGCCACTTTTCTTTTTAAATACTCATGGTCACTTCCAAAGACAGTGAATGCATCTGTCTTTTCTAAAACAAAAAGACAAACCTGTACAAAAAGATCTTATAGAATCAAAGGTTTCCTTTAGGTTGGTGCATACGCAAATGATTGAGTTCAGCAGCAGCACTACTGCCAGAATTTTTACGATTTTTGTCAAGGATAATAGTGATATTTAAAACAATTTATGGCCAGGGGCTGTGCTCAGTCTGTAATCCCAGCACTTTGAAAGACAGAGGTGAGAGGATTACCTGAGCCCGGGGATTTGAGACCAGTCTGGGTAACTTGGTGAGACCTTGTCTCTACAATAAATCACAAAAAGCAGCCAGGCTTGGTGGCATGCGTCTGTAGTTGCAGCTACTAGGAAGGCTGAGGTGGAAGGATCACCTAAGCCTAGCAGATGGAGGCTGCGGTGGCTGTGAGCATGCCACTGCACTCCAGCCTGTATGATGGGAGTAAGACTCCAACTCAAAAAAAAAAAAACTAAAAACAAAACAAAAGCTTATACTTTGATAAGGTGACAAGTAGATTTCTTTAAAACCAGCCTCTGTTTTAAAACACTTCTCAGCATATAACAAAGGGCATCCTTAGAAGAATGATTCTGTATTTGATTATCAGTTTATTAGCATGTGGATTTTTTTTTTCATTCTTACACCATGCTTGCTTGTTTTAGAGGAAAAATGCCTTAGAATCTGATAGTTCTGGAACACTTCTGATGGCAAGCATTGCATATCTTCCAATAGTGTACCCATTTCCATTGATTCCTTAAAATATTATAATGTGTTGTTACATATGAAAGAATATGTTTAGGTATTTTGTTTTTGTTTTGAGTCAGAGTCTCTCTCTGTCATCCAGGCTGGGGTGCAGTAGCATGCTCAAGGCTACTGCATTTTCGATCTGCTGAGCTCAGGCGATCCTTTCACCTCAGCCTTCGAGGTAGCTGGAACTACAGGGGCTACTCCCTGCCAAGATCATACCTGCTCTAATTTTTTGATCTATTGTAGAGATGAGGTCTTGCCAACTTGCCCAGGCTGGTCTTGAGCCCCTGGATTCAGACAATCCTCTCGCCTCTGCCACCCAAAGTGCTGGGATTACAGGCGTGAGCCACCACGCTGGCCAATAAGTTTAATTTCTTTCTTGCTTTCTTTTTTTTTGTGTGTTGGAGTCTCACTCTGTCACCCAGACTGGAGTGCAGTGGCACGCTCCCGGCCACCACAGCCTCGACCTGCTGGGCTCCGGCGATCCTTCCGCCTCAGCCTTCCAAGTAGCTGGAACTACAGGCACGCGCTACCACGCCCGGCTAGTTTTTGATTGATTGTAGAGATGAGGTCTCGCCAAGTTGCCCAGGCGGGTCTCGAACCCACCGGCTCAGGCAATCCACTCACCTCAGCCTCCCAAAGCACCGGGATTACAGACTGAGCCGCCAAGTCCGGCCTATGTTTAATTTCTAAAACATGATCAAATGACCACCTGTGAACCTACTGTCCAACTTGAGAAATAGAAGGATGGCACTGTTGAAGCCCTTGTGTGTCCCTCAGAGGTTCAGCATATTTCCCCTGCTTTCTTGAAATACCATGTTGTGTTGATCACTCCCATGTTCTTAATTACCATTGTGCCAGAGTTGTAATGAAATATATTCAAATTTTGGTTTTTGACTTTTATAAGGCAGTATCTTATTGTGTACATTTTGCCTACAACTTGCTTTTTTTCCCCAGAGCATGGTTTGTGAAATTCATGTTAAAGTGTATCATTCTATTTTAAGCATTTTCACTTCTATATAGTGTTTTATTACATGGGTCCTCCAAGTCCTGGGCACATACTCCCCTGATTTGTACTCTCTTAGACATTTCTGGACTTGCCTCCCATCACTTATCTGCAAGGGTTTTTTGAGTATGTACTCCAGAAACAGAAGTGATTATGTAATTGCACATATAAATATATATAATATATACACACAAGTATGTATGTAGTCATCTATATATTTATGTTTACATGTGAATATAACAAAAATATATTTTATATATAATTGTTATGCAATTACATAAAATATGTTATAAATATACTTATGTAATTCAAAAAAGTGGCTGGCAATTTACCCTCCCACCAACAGTGTAAAGGTGATATTGTCTAACTTTTAATTTTTCTACCATCTAAAGGGTATACACATGTTATCTCATAGTTTTAACTTTTATCTCCTTGAGCATCCTTTTATGTTTTGTTAGCCATTTGTGTTTTTTTCTTCTATGAAATGCTATTTATTGCCCATTATAGTTTTTTGCATTGCTTGTCTTCTACTTGATTTTTAGGAGTTCTTACATATTCTGTATATTAATCATTTGGTGATTTTATGTGAACATTTATCTTTTCTATGTTTGATGCTTGTCTTTTCTTTCTGGGTTTTTGTCTTTTTGATTAAAAGAAGTTCTAAATTTTCACATAACCAGCTCTATGCATTTTTCCTTAAAGATTGTGCTTTTGATGTCTAAAAATCTCACCTGCACTAGAACCATAAAGATATTCTCCAATGTTTTGTTTTGGACATTTTAAATTGTGTCTTCCTCGGTTGAACTGAACTGGAGTTGTTGTATGAATAATGTGAAGCAGATCATCCATTTTTTACCTCCATATAGATAGCCAATTATCTGAGCACCATTTATTGAATATCTACTTTTTCCCAGTAATCTACAATGCCGACCATCTTAGTCTGTTTTCTACTGTTTGTAACAAGATATCTGAAACTGAGTAACTTATAAAGAAAAGGAATGTATTTGTTATAGAGAATGAGAAGTCCCAGTTCAAGGGGTCTTGTCTAGTGAGAGACTTCTTGCTGCTGGGGATTCTGCAGAATTCCTAGTGGCTGAGTGTTCTCACTACGTCCAAGTTTCTCCCTCTTCTTATAAAGCCATTAGTTCCTCTCCCATTACTATCCCTTAATCCACTAACCCTTTAATCCTTTAATCCATGATTGATGCATTCATGAGGGCAGGCCTTCAGGTCACTGGAGTCCAGTCACCTTTTTTAAAATTTATTTTTATTTTTATTTTTTTCATAATCAATATTTTTTATTATGGTTTTGTGTGGTACTGTTAAGGGTTAGGTGTATAATTACGTTTCATTCAGGCACTCTGTTGGCAAGAGGTGTTTCCCCATCCCCAGACAGATATTTGCTACTGTTAATCCCATCTCCCTCCCCCCCATAGTTTCCCAGTACCATCAGTCATTTTCTTATCGTATTACATTGGATGTTCAAGGTCCATTATATGAGTGAGTGAAGGGTGCAGGAAATGACCAGAGAGGTGGCTCCCAAAATGGCGCCGAGCATGGTGAGGACACACCAGACAACAAAGGTTCTAGGTCCCGGCTTCTGTGTGCACAATTCCCCACGTGCACAAAGTTCAAACCTGCAAGCCTCCAATCCTTAGCCAGCTTTGTTATATGTCCAATAGGACTGTAACATGGCGTCGGCGCCACCCTACTCCCATGCAGCTCCTCCAATAGAAAC
Organism: Carlito syrichta; assembly: GCF_000164805.1. Lineage (NCBI taxonomy): Eukaryota > Metazoa > Chordata > Mammalia > Primates > Tarsiidae > Carlito > Carlito syrichta. Next base: position 1,025 of record NW_007074797.1, on the reverse strand, counting down.
ATAACACGGCCCCTTCTGGCCCCTATCAGGCTAATAAATACAGTCCACTCCCTGCAACTCTCTCTCTTTTTCCCTCTGTTACAGATCCTCTCTGTAACAGCCCCTTTAATAAATCTCTTGGTCCTGGCCGGGTGTGGAGTCATTACTGGCGCCGAAATTCTTTAATTGGTGCCGTGACTCGAATCGAGTGCTCTCCCACCCTTGTGCAGGTCTATCCCCCTAGGTGGTATCCCCGACCCGGCGCCAGTGGCCACTCCAGCCCTCCCAGACCTTCCCCACTGTTTTGAACGCATGAACTGCATCCACCAGCGACCATTGGATAGGTAAGTTCCCCAGACACAGAAGCCTCAAACTTGCCCAGGATCCCCGGGGGAAACTGACCATTGATTGTCCAGCACCGTTGATCCCCGGGGGAATGCACCCAGCCTCGGCCTTCACGGCCACAGCGGACCCTAAAGGCTTCCTCTTCTCTTTCATCTCTTAAACTTTAAAACTCCCGTGGCTGCTGGGCTGTAGCGGGCCCCAGGGGTCCCATGTCTGCTAACCCACAGCAGCTTCCGTAAAACTCTCTCTCTGTCTCTCTCTCTCCCCGCTCCCTAAGGAATCCCACAGCTGTCGGGCCACAGCAGACCCCGCGAGTCCCACATCTGCTGGCCCACAGCGGAGTCTGAAGGACTCATATATCTGTCGGGTATGTTTTTGCCCCACAGTAATCCCTATTCAACCGGCAGGAATCGCGAACACACTCCCACCCGCCGCCTGGTCAAGTGCTTTCTGTCTGGTTCAAAAATCCTTGCACTAGAACCCCCTCGGTTCTCCAGGAGGACCCTGGTTGTGCCAAACCCCTGTGACGACAGGCTTTGCCACAGCCACACTTCTCGGACAGCTGACTCTTCAGGGGATACCCTGTTTAGTCTACCTGTCTCACCATGGGAGGCTTATCATCCCTGCCGGCCGATTCCCCTCTTAAATGCCTCTTAAACAATCTCACTACACTTTCTCTTTCCCCTGATATCAAACCCAAA
>NW_007074796.1:0-661 GCF_000164805.1 Carlito syrichta | reverse complement strand
CAGGCATGCGCTACCATGCCCGGCTGATTTTTTGATTTATTGTAGAGATTGAAAAGCATGTCACAGAGAGGGAGTGAATAGAAAGCATTATCAATATTTCTAGAGAATTTTATTAGAGAAATATAAAATGAACTAGAATATGACTGTATACATGTCAATTTTCATTGAGAAAGTCATCTCATAATTTCTATTGTATATTTTTACTATAGTGAGTAATTCTTGATTTGAAGTAAGATTTATTCATTCAATATTAATTAAAATATTTTTTGTCTTTTATCAGGTTATATAACTTTTCTTCATTTGAACTTTTTCTGCTTTGTTTCTCACTTGTATTGTTCTATTAAGAATTGTCTTCTGCAAATACAAGAATTACATTATACAAATTTAGAGGTGTCTAGCTTTCTCTGACCTACCAAGCATACACATAAAATCAGAGGAAAGGAAATGTGCAATCAATGTCAAGCATCAAGGACACCGATTAGGGTCACATTGACATATTTTATGTTCAGTTTGTGAGCAAAGATGCCAGTAAATTCTGACAGGAAGCAGCAGTACTTTTACTAAATTGCTATAATAAATTGTTAAGCTGTTTTAAAAACTGGGAGGCATTGTAGGTGGGGGAATGTGTAATACAGAACTTTATAACTCGTGAAAATTAGCT
>NW_007074795.1:0-663 GCF_000164805.1 Carlito syrichta | reverse complement strand
TTTTCTCATCTCATTTGATGGATCTACTATCTAGTTTTAGTGTAGTAACACAACTCAGTGTGAAATGTGGATCAACTTTACTTATAAAATAGATGCAAAATTGATAAAATATTTAGCAAAATCAACATATTGATATATATATTTGAACAGAAAATGCACACGCATCTACATATATCTTAAATCATCTAGTTGTAAGTATACAGGATATGTTTATATTAGAAAATTTAGTAATCCTACTCATCAAATAGAAATAAATGTTTCATATAATATATGCCAAAACAAAATGCATAAGTAAATATCTACTCACCATAAATATATAAGTAAAGTAGCAAGCGAATAACACTCTACTGAGAATACTTACAAACTAATGAACAGAACCCTGTAGAAGAAACTTAAGTTTATGGTAACATATTAGCTGCATTCCACTTAAAACAAAGTATCTGGTCATGATATTCACAACTCCCTATTTCCACTGAACAACTTACTGGCATTTTCAAACATGGCAATGAGAAAATAAAAATAAATAAATGGTATAATGACAGAAAAAAAATGGATGTACATACTTGTCAATGTAGAAAGCAGAATTAAATTGGAAATGTAAGATCAAGTACAAATTTAAAATAAGCCCTAATTCTCCCTGTTGAAAATAAGGAAACAGATTTC
>NW_007074794.1:11833-15093 GCF_000164805.1 Carlito syrichta | reverse complement strand
GGGGGGGGGGGGGGGGGGGGGTGACAGGACTAGATGGAAACCACACAGCCAGGGGCTGGAGTGGCCAGAGCTCAGAGCCCGGACTGCCTGGTCCCGGCCTCTCCGATAAAGCACACCTTCTGTCGCCACAGGGAATAGCAGCCTGGGCCAGTTCCTGGCGGCTGGCTCTTCCAAACACACGTGTCCTGACCCACTGGGGACACCAAAGGGGGCAAGCGTGCCCACCACCTGCATACGGCCCCACCAAATGAGTGGTGGCTCATAACTGCCAGCAGAATAATATCCAGTAGCCATCATGATAGATATCCAGAGGCCATCAGTAAAAGCCTCCTCCCGAGAACAACTGTTGGAACATCAAGGGAGTGACGTCTAGCCTTAGGATCTAAAGGTTAAGTGTCAGGCCACGTTCTCTCTTCTGAAAGGGGCAACGTTTCATCTAAAAGACCCCGTTCACACTGGATCTTATCTTAAAATATCTCCCCTTATGGGTATCACAATTTGGAAGGCATCTCTGACTTTTTTTAAGAAGTGGAGACAAGGGATGCACCTGGAATTTGGAAAAGACTTGCTGTGCAGGGATGTCAACCGCAAGTCAGTTAAATGCGGGTGGGCGCTTGCCCACCAGTCGTTTCAGTGCTCACCATCCGCAGCACGGCCAGCAGCCATCAGTTAAATGGACCTGCCAACAAGCTGTAAAGGTTCCTCTGCCGGCTAAGAAGCTCTGCCCACTCGCCTTCTCACCTCACCTGCCTCTCAGGGTGGGCGGTCGGGAGAGGGCTGGCGTTTGCCCCGCGTTGACGGGGGACCGGAGGTCCCCGGGGGCCCTGTCAGGCGCGGGGGCCGACGCTGTGTTCTGCCTGGTTTGGTGCTGACACCCACCCACGTCCTCTTTCCACCCCCAGCTGCAAGCCTGAGGTGCGGGTTAGAAGGTGAGGTGGGCGCGGGGCCCCCGGGGCGGAGTGGCCCCGCGGGAGCCCCGCCCCCGGTTACCGACCTGAATGGAGGGTCCAGGCGGGTTATAAGGGGACCACACCAGCCTTAGGTCCTCCGCTCGCTCCGGCTGGCTCTGCTTTCCAGCTCTTCTCGTCACCGAGTAGCCGGGGGTCCCAGCGGGGAGACCCGCGTGGGCGAGGGAGTCGGGAGGGTAGGCGGCGGGGGGTGGGCCGAGAGGGGGCAGTCGCTTCAAACCCCGATTCACATGGAGAAACAACTCAAAACCGTCAAAGCAGCCAGGAGACGGCCCCTCCCCCAGGCGGGAAGAGGCGGAAACTCAAAAACCAAAAGGGGGTGGGGGAGGGGCGGGGCGGGCGGGGAGGGCGACTCAAAGGTGAGGTGACCTGGCTGAAGCCCTGGGTAGGGAACCCCCCAGTGTCAGACGTCTCAACAGTTCAGCAAGCCGCAGCCCCGAGGGTGGGGTGGGGGCGCTCTGCTGGGCATTTTGGGGTGAGAGAAGGTGCCAGAAGCTTCTCCAAACTCCAAAATGGAATGCGCGGGCGGGAAGGGGGATGCCAGGAAGGGGTGCAGCCTGGGGGGTGGTCAAGCTTAGATTACACCTGTCAGGGGGGAGGGAGGGGCTGGAGTCCCGGCCCGTACCCATGTCCTGCCTCCCCACGCCCCGGAGCCTCTGAGTCCCAGCCCGTGGCCTGGTGGGGGTGGACACCGCCCCTCGGCCTGCTTGTGCGTCCCCCCCATGACCGCCCCCGCCTCTCCCCTCGCCACCAGCTCCCTTGGCCATCAGGACAGCGTGCACGGCCCAGAGGGACCTGGCTGGGACCCCGGCCCAGCGGCCTTGGCGGGCGGTTGGCATTTTGAGCCCGTGTCTGGCTGCGCTCGAGAGGGGTGGGCGTTTTTGGTTCCCCCGTTTCGTGCCCCTCCCCGCTCTTGCCAATCCGTGGACTTCCCCCCCCGCCCTCGCTGCGGCCGCCGGAGACGCGGGGCTTTCCCGTGACAAGGTGTAATCTGATGATATTCCCCTCACAGCCCCCCGACAGAGGAAACAGCGATGCAAGGGGGTGAGACAGGCAGCAGGCGAGGGGTGCAGAGCTCAGTGTTCCTGCGCGGGCCCCTCCTGGCCGCCCGCCTCCCCGAGCCCCCGGGGTCAGGCTGGGGCAGAGGGTCTGGGTCTGGCCTGTGGCTGCCTGCCGGGGCGGAGTCAGGGCCTCGTCTGGGGGAGGGGAGAGGCCGGGTGAGGCCAGCGGGCACCAAGGTGGACGCGGCAGGGCAGGGGCCTCCCGGGCCTGAGATCTGAGCCTGCCCCCGGAGAGGTCAGGGGACCACCCAGAGCTCACCTCCACCCATCCTAGGGCTTGGGTGCTGGGAACTCAGTTTTTAAAAACGTGTCCCCCGAAATTGCACGCTCTGCCGTGATCCGAAAAGGCCCAGAAACGGGTCAGAAATGGGTTCTGAAGACCTGGAAGTCAGGGCAGTGTAGACCTGGCTGGTGACACGCGGCAAGTCCTGTTTTCTTGTCGTGGCTCACTGTAGCCTCTAGCTCCTGGGCTCAGGCGAGCCTCCCGCCTCAGCCTCCCAAAGTGCTGGGCTCACAGGCGTGAGCCACCACACCTGGCCAAGTCCTGGTTTTTTAGCTCAGCACTTGAGATTTGCATTAAATTCTTCCAGTCCCACTGGCCTCTCCTGAAACCTTGGCGATGTCCTAAGTCCCTTCAAGGCAGAAAGTTCTCCCTGATGCTTCCAGCCTATCTGGAGTTCCCATGGCACCAGGTGGGTGGCACGCCCTTTAACTGGGTCCTGTGCACCAGGGTTCAATAATGCAAAGTTGTTAGGCCGGGCGGCAGAAAGACACCACCTCAGCCACCAGCCCACACCTTAAAAGCTTAGTTTTAAGGTGCTGTTTTTTCCCTTTGAGCTAGGGTTTCACTCTGTCACCCAGGCTGGAGTGCAGTGACACACTCACGGTCACCACAGCCTCGAGCTGCTGGGCTCGGGCGATCCTTCTGCCCCAGCCTCCCGAGTAGCCAAAGCTACAGGCATGCGCCTCCACACCAGATAATTTTTTTTTTAAATTGTAGAGACAGACGAGGTCTTGCCAAGTTGCCCTGGTTGGTCTCGAACCCCTGGGCTCAGGCAATCCGCTTGCCTCTGCCTCCCAAAGTGCTGGGATGACAGGCGTGAGCCACCACGCCCGGCCAAAAGTTGACAGCTTTGAAGAGACGGAAAAGAAAATGAACAGCCAGGGAGAACATAACCTGATGATCTTCCCACCTCGTCAAAGCCCCAGCAGGACCTTCCCCGGGGGAGTC
>NW_007074794.1:8122-11813 GCF_000164805.1 Carlito syrichta | reverse complement strand
GGACGGGCGGAGAGAGCCAGCATGTGGATTAAAACATGGGCCTCATTTCACCTTTGCAGCCCAGAGATCAATTTCAAGAGGGAAGGGGCCAGTCTGAGCGTCCCGTCTCCCCGCACTCCTGGATTCAGCAGAGGCTAGAGACCTCGGGGACAAGAAGACCGAGGTAGGGTGCGAGTTTCTGGCAGTCAGCTCCTGGGCCAGCCGCTCTGGCTATGATGTAAACCTTAGAGTGGCTGCAGTGTAAACACTTGCTTTTAGAACAGGCCAGTCGGCTCTCTGGCTCTCGTTCTCTCTCTCTCTCTCTGGGGGCTGGCAGCTATCGGTCTGCAGTGGTGGCCCGGCACTGAAGCTGGATCTCTGTGGTCTCCTTCTGTGGCCACTGACCTTCCCAGGGAAGAGGCTGAGAGGCAAAATGAAGGCTGTAGCTCCCGGGGGGCCGAGGATCTCAGAAAAGCTGCAGCCAAAAACGGGGTCTGAGCGAATGAGTGAGCCTCTGCCCTGCAATTCTTTTCCAGACAAGTCTGCCACAGGCCACCTTATTCAGACAGAGAAGCAGGTAACAGGGAAACCAAGGCTCCCAAGGACAGGAAGTGACCCGAGTATCTTCCTTTCCTGTTTTTTTTGGGGGGGAGGGTCAGGATTTCACTCTGTTGCCCAGGCTGGAGCGCAGTAGCATGATCACGGCTCACCACAGCCTCAACCTCCTATGCTCAGGTGCTCCTCCCACGTCACTCTCCCGAGGAGCTGGGACGACAGGTGTGTGCCACCACGCCTGGCTAATTTGCTGATTTATCTTTTGTGGAGACGAAGTCTGGCAACGTTGCCCAGGCTGGTCCTGAACTCCTGGGCTCAAGCAATCCTCCCGCCTCAGCCTCCCCAAGTGCCGGGATTACGGGCATGAGCCACCACGTCTGCCCCTACACGACTTTTTATGTCCCATGCGTAGAGCATCTGACAGGTGTCAGCTCAATGGAATCCTCTCAGTGACACTGTGACCCAGGGATCATGATCTCCATCATTCAGATGAGGGAATGGGACCCCAAGCTGTCAAGGAACCAACGGCCACACAGCCAGGGAGGGGCACACGGGTAGGACTGGAACTGGGGTCTGCCAGAGTCCGGAGTCTGAGCTCTCACCACTAGCCTGCACTGCCCCAAACGTCCAAGTGGTCTTCAGACACCCTCAGCCCACTCGGCTCCCACTTACTGGGACCTAGCTTGGGTGGGGGGCTGGGAGACCCTGTGCCCCGTCTCCTGGCCCGAGGGCCAGCCAACAGCTCTCATGTGGGGTTAGCGAGGAGACACGAGGAAGGACTCCCTCCTCACTGCCTCTAAAGTCATGTTGCCGACCTGACCTGGATTTAACAACGGGAGTTTAGGGCGGGGGGTGGGGGGTAAAGGGGAAGAAGGTGACCCCACACAGGCCAGACTCCGCCCCCAACGAGCATCTAAATCGGGCAGTTGACTGGGGTCAGGGGTTAGGCTGGTTTTCATTTGAGGCCGGGCCGGGACACTCAAGGGCTTGCCTGTTTCTGGGGAGGAAGAAGATGGGGGTGCGCATCTCAGGAAGTTTGCAAGAGTGAGAGACACACAGAGAGAGAGGAGGGGGGGAGAGAGAGAGAGAGAGAAAGAGAGACAGAGAGAGAGAGAGAGAGACGCAGAGGGAGAGTTGGGGAGGCAGAGAGAGCAGGGGAGAGGCTGTGTCCAAGGTTCCCCTGGGTTTCCTCCCGAATTCCACAGCTCTGATGCTCAGGGACTCAGAAAGTGACCATGTGGTGGTGTTGGACCAAAGATGCCCGTGACTGAGAGGGGATGGGGGAGCAGCCAGCATCGCCTGGGAGGCGGAGGCGTAGTCCTCCGGGCCTGAGAGCTGGCCAAGCGTTACTTCCAAAGGCTGTCGTGCTATATTTACTAACGGGCTTGTGCCCAGCCAGAATGCACACAGTCATCACAGCAGCTGCCACCCTGAACGCTGACTACGTACTAAGTAGGCACTGCCCTGGGAGGACGGCGCTGTTATCCCCCCGCCCATTTAAAGTCGACCGCTCTCTGTATTTGGACACGTCACTAAACTGAACAAGAACTCAGAATGGTGGTGCACACTCGGCTGTGCTGCAAACTTGCTTTTTGGGTTGTTTGGGAGGGTGGGGGTCATCTCACAGAGGCAGAAGGATGGGACCAGAACTGCTTGGGCCTCCTTCCAGCATGGCTGGACCAGAGGGGCCGGCTGGTGAGGTCAGGAAAGCCAGGCTCTGGCCTCCTCCCGTCCATCTGTGCCACCTCCCTCGAGCCCCCTGCAGCCCTGAGGTCACTTTCTGCCCCAGCATCCTAGCTGCGGGACTCCTCCCGCCCTGCCGGATGGTAGTTGGGACAGGAACACTGGCTTTTAAGTCACAATGCGTTTGAGAGCAACCACACGACAGTGCAGCCCAAGACACTGAAACCAAACAGCACAGAAACGAGACAGAACCAAAGACGAGTCGCTTTGGGGGGGCAGGGAGGGGACCGGGTGAAGGGGATGGGGGAGGGGGAAAAACAACGAACCAATCAATTTTCACCCCCAAAACGGAAAAAAAAAAAGAAATGAAAAGAAAGAAAAGAAAAGAAAAGAAAGAAAAACAAAAAGAAAACCAAAGGAGAAAAAACAGAACAGAAGACGAGAAAACACTCTAACAGAAGGCGCTGGGAATTCACCAAACCAAACCGACAAGAGAGACATGCAGAGAAATCAGTACATTCTCCCAGCATGCATCAGGCCCAAGTTACCATGACGACGAGGAGTGCAAGAACGTAGCAACGACATTACCCACGGATGCAGAGGCTACCACAGTGCAAGCATCGCATGTGTGCGGCCGGCCCTGGGCCGGGCTGGGCGCGGCTGAGATTTTCGTGTCTTTCTGGGTTTTGCTCTCGCTTGGCGGGTTTTTTTTTAATTTTTGGTTTTGTTTTGTGCTTATTTTTCACATTCCATCTTTTTTGTGGATTTGGTGTTCATTTTTCTATGTTTTTTTTTTTGTCTGTGTGCGTGTCAGCGTGTGTCCGTGTGGTGTCTGGGAGTGTTTCGTGTGTGTGCGTGTCATCTTTCGGAATGTAAAAATGTGGGTAAAGAAAGTAAAAAAGAAAAAAACACACCAACCTTCTCGAAGCTCTGAGGGATGTAAAGGGGGTTTGATGCGGAACACAATGACATGGGAAGAAGAGAAAAAATAGGGGAGATACAGAGAGTAAAAAGAGGACTTCCCAAGGCTAACAGCTGCAATACGTTTTGTTGCTTTTTTTTCTTTAAACCAAAAAAAAAAATTAAAATTAAAAAATAAAAAGAACAGCAATGACCTCTTTCTTTTCCTTCCCTTTCCTCCGCGCTGCCCTGGACACACAAGAGCTACACTCGCCCTTCTGGATTCTTTCCTGTATTCGATTTCAGAGCGCCGGGGTCCCAGGCAAGATTGGGAGGCCGGACCCCGTCCCCTCGACGCCCCGGGAGGGAGGCTTGTGCTGGGAACCCCACCTCCAGGGGGCTGAGGACACACGGACGTCCCCTCCCCTCCTGCACCCTTCCTAGAAGCCCCGCCCCTCCCCACTCCACCCACGCTGGCCACGGCCACGTGCTCTGCTGAGCCCTGCTGGCCCGCGAATGCCCATCCCGGTGTCAGCAGAGTGGGCTCGTGGGGCGGAGGCCAGCTGGCTGGAGT
>NW_007074794.1:7236-7639 GCF_000164805.1 Carlito syrichta | reverse complement strand
GGGTCTGTGGGTGGGGCGGAGCCGAGCCGGCTTCCCGGGACAGGTGAGGCTCAGAGAGGATGTAAGGGAGTCAATTATGCCGAGCCCATCGGGGCAGCCCTGGGGCTGAGCGGGGCCCCGTGTCCCAGAAGCTGTTTATATGAGTCTGATCAGAAACAGCCAATCGGAGGTGGGAAGGGGAGGGGGGAGGAGGAGGAGGGAAACTGCGACTTCTGGAAGGACCGCAGAGCCACCAGAGACGGGAGGAGGCATCAGGGCCAGGAAGCCCCCGCATCTGAGGCAGCACCGAGGGGCCCAAAGGAAGGGGCTTTCCCGGGGCAGGAGGGGGTGCGGGCCAGGCCCCACGCCCAGGCGTGCCTGAGCGGGGTCAGGAGCCCCGAGTGGCCGGCTGGGCGGGGTGCCA
>NW_007074794.1:3842-7020 GCF_000164805.1 Carlito syrichta | reverse complement strand
GATCTGCGGGCCCCCGGTGGGGAGACGAGAAGGTTCGGCCCATCAGGCGGGGCCGGGGGTGGCCGGCCCACTGGAGAGCCGCCCGGCGGTGCCTGGGCCAGAGGGACAGACAGAGCAGCGAGGGAGCCAAACGCTCAGCTCGGCCGGGGCTCGGAGACCCCCACCGAGTCTAGCCCCCCGGTGGCTGGGACGTGCTGGGGCGAGTCCTCCAGGCTCGCTGGGAGAAGCCTGCGGTTAAGGCGGCCGGTGCTTCTCAAGTGGCCGTTGAGGTGGGTGACAGGCTGGGGGGGCATCGTGGGAGGTGCCTGAGAAGACCCAGAGTGATGCCCCTCAGGCCCAGAGGAGAGGGCGGGTCGGCACCCACAACTCCCAGCCAGGGACCCGAGGGGACCCCATAAGGAATGTGATGATTCAGGGAACCAGTGCCCATGAGTCGAGGAACATGGGTCTGGGACCCTCAAGAGTGCTTGAAATCACAGGCCTCAAGGCCTGCGGTGGCCGCCAATGCCTGGCGCTAGGCTGTGCTTCTGCAAGGGTATCTGGGAGCTCGGGATCGGGCTATACCCCACGACTGCTGAGGAGGAGGGCGCTGAGGCCAACGGACATCGAGTGTGTTTGAAATCACAGACCTAGATCCAAGCCTTCTGGGCAGGAAACAAAGTGAAGAGGAGGAAGAATTTCCCTGGGTATTTGAGAGAGAGAGGGTAAGTCTGAATGCACCTGCCTGGGTTTAAAGCCACAGGCCCGGATTCAACATTCAGGGCATAAACTTCTTCATGTGTGTCTGAAATTGGGGTCCTGGACCCAACTCCATGGTGCTCATAGGTACATGAGCCTTACATTAAAATTTCAAGAGTGTGTGAAATCAGAGGTCTGATTGGGAGTCTCTTGTACGTGCAAGTACTTGAGACTGAAGTCTTAAGGCTTGAATGCCCCCAGTGCGCTTCCAGTCACCAGCCCGGATCAAAAACTTAGGTGGCAATGAGTGAATATCAAGAAGAGGCTGACGTGATCAATTGAGCCTCTTTAAAATCACAGACCCAAACCCGAGGTCTTGGTGGCCATGAGGGTGTGAAAATCGGGCTGGTTTCCTCTCAGTGTGTTTGAACTCACAGGGCCAGATCAAAGACATCACTTCCCGTGAACATAAAAAAATGAGTGAACCTTCCTAAGAATATTCAAAATTCCAGGCCTCAGTAAAATGGGGCCAAGATCTCCCCAAGGAGATCTGAACCCACAAGCCCAGAACAAGCCCTCATTTTCACAAATAAAGGAAGCTGAGTATGTTTTAAATTACAGGCCTTGATAAAAACTTGAGTGCTCACGTGAAAAATAAAATAAAAAATAATGGCCGGGGTTGGTGGCTCAGCTTGTCATTCTAGCACTTTGGGAGGCCGAGGTGAGTGGACTGCCTGAGCCTGTGGGTTCGAGACCAGCCTGGGCAACTTGGTGAGATCTTGTCTCTACAATTAAAAAAAAAAATTAGCCGGGCTTGGTGGCTCAGCCTATAATCCCGTGCCTTGGGAGGCTGAGGTGGGTGGATTGGCTGAGCCTGTGAGTTCGAGACCCATCTGGGCGGCGGGACCTCATCTCTACAATAAAACAAAAAATCAGCCGGGCGTGGTAGCGCGTGCCTGTAATTCCGGCTACTTGGAAGGCTGAGGTAAAAGGATCGCCGGAGCCCAGCAGGTCAAGGCTGCAGTGGCCAGCCGGTCTGGGCGACAGAGTGAGACTCCAACTCAAAAAAAAAAAAAAAATTAGCCAAGTGTGACGGCATGTGCCTGTAGTCCCGGCTACTTGGAAAGCTGAGGGGTAAGGCTCGCCGGAGCCCAGCAGGTTGACGCTGGGGTGGCTGTGAGCCTGCCACTGCACTCCAGCCTGGGTGACAGAGTGAGACTCTGACTCAAAAAAAAAGGAGGCTAAAGATTCCACAAGCATGTTTGACTCACAGATCCGGACCCAAGTGAGTAAACGAAGACCCTCATGTGAGTTTGAACCAGGCTTGGATCAGAGCCTGTGGCACCAGGAGTCCCAAATCCAAGCTAAGCCCCGGGCTGTGTCTGTGGTCATCCCGCAGAAATGAACGGACCCACAGACTGGGAGGTCCTCTCTGGGGGCCACAGAGGAGACCCCCCTTGCTCTCCCCTGTCCTCAAGGTTCTGGGGAAGCAGGCTGCGTCTCATGCTCTGGAGGCCCAGAGAAGGCAGGGAGCTGCTCTTGGTCACACAGCACTTTGGAGCAGAGCCGGGCTTCTCCCCAGGGCTCCCACTCAGGCCCGTTCGGGTCTCCCCCAGCTCCGGAGGGGGGCTGGCAGGGGGCAGAGTGAGCCCTGGCCTTGGTGAATGCCCGTCTCCATGTTTCCCCGGGCTGGGTCCCCAGAGGTCAGAGACAGCCACAGAGCCAGACTCCCCCTCTGCAGCTCAGTCTACAGACGGCAAAACCACGCATGGCCTGGCTCCAGGCAGGCATGCAAGGCCACGCCCTTCCTGGGGAGGAGAGAGCCCGGCCCCCACAGCCAGGTGACCTGAAGAGCCACTGCGGCCACAGAGAGAGACACAGACGCAGAGACGGGACAGACACCGGGCGGGGAGGCGGGGAGGACACGTGTAGGGCGCCTGCGGGGGAGAGAATGCGAGTGGGTGGGCGAGAGGGGGGAGCGCCTCTTACCTCGGATCGGAGTGCTTTCTGTAAGGGAAGCAGAGAGAGTCAGGTGAATGTCACGAGGCGGCCGTGGGGGCCGGGAGGCCCCGGGGGGCCGGGACGGGCCACGAGCCAGGCCTGTCCACTCTGTCCCAGGATGCTGCAGGCCGGCCCTGGGCCTGCGCCCCGTGGGCTCTGCTGGGGCAGTCGCCTAGGAGTGGGCGGGTCTGAGGGCTTGCCAAGCAGGAGGGCTTCCTGGAGGAGGCAGCAATCTTGGGGCACGGGGGAGTGTGAGTCCTCTCTGGATGGGCCAGGGGGCATCTCTCTGCCCAGGGAGGGCTGTGGGTCTGGCCTGGCCCTCTGGCGGCCTCCCCTTGGGCCCTCTGTCCTTCTCGGGACCCACGAGGGACCGGGAGAGGCAGCAGCGCAGAGGGGTCTCGGGTGAGGGACGGGGCGGGAGGGGTTAGTGTCCCCAGCCGGGCGTTGGGCAGAAAGGGAGGCGGCCCAGGGCACGGGCTGGGTGGGGGGGGGGGCAGGG
>NW_007074794.1:2136-3415 GCF_000164805.1 Carlito syrichta | reverse complement strand
CCGGGGAGAAGGGGCAACAACAAGCCCCGCGCGGCCCCTCCCAGGCTGGGGGCTTTGGGCTGAACCCGAAGGCTGCCATGCCGCCACTTCGGACGTCCTCAGCCCCGAGAGGCCGCTCGGCCCGCACGGGATCCACACGGCCCCACACGGGGCGGGAAGCCGGCCTGGCGGAGACCCCGGGCGGCCCTGGCTCCAACCGGACGGAGGCCAGAGATGGGGAATGGGCCTCCCCAGGGCCCAGGTCGCGGGGGACCCCTCTACGGAGCAGGAAGGATGGGTCTCTCGGGTGTGAAAGGTAGCTCAGGCCGGGGGCGGTGGCTCGTGCCTGTCATTCAAGCACTTTGGGGGGCAATGGGGAGATTGAGCCCAGGAATGCGAGGCCAGCCTGGGCAACACAGTGAGACCCCATCTCTAGTTTAAAAATTTAAAGATTAGCCGAGCACGGCGGGCAAGCCGGTAGTCCCAGCTACTCGGGCGGCCGAAAAGCAGGATTGCCTGAGCCCAGGAGGTCGAGGCTGCAGCAAGCCGTGACTGTGCCACTGCACTCCTGCCCGGGCTACGGAGTGAGACCCCAGACTCAAAAAGTAATAACAACAAGAACGGCCGTTCCGCTTCTCACCCTGAAGGGGACGAGAAGGGTAAGTATCAGTCGCTCCTGCTTTAGTAAGAAATAGCCCAGCAACTGGTTTCTGGGATGCGGGCTGAGCCCTGGGAAGGTGGGTGCTAATCGCCCAGCGCCAGCCAGGATGGAACGTTCTCTGCCACCTGGGGTTCCTACCCCAAAACCTCTGTAATGAAATTGTCTTCTCGCAGGGCTAAGGTCCGGGATGGCGGTGGGGGCTCTGTTGGGTGTGGAGACCCCCCGGGGGCCTGTCTTTTTCCTCTTTTCCTCCTGGGGTCTCAGCCCACCAGCGCCCGGCTGGGGAGGGCTGGGTGGCCCGGGGGAGGGGCAGGCGTTAGTAAACATGCCACACAGAGTGGGTCACAGTTACTGTCACGTGGCTGTTAGTCCAGGGGCGGGGGCGGGGGCGGGGGCGCGGAGGGGGAGGGGCGTTAGTGGCGGACTTGGCGAAGAAGTCAGACTTACCAAAGGTTTCTGAAGGTTTACACAGAGGGGCAAGAAAAGAGAACAGGCACGTTAAGGGGGCCCTCGGAGGCTGGGGCCCGTGGGGCAGGGGCCGGAGGGACAAGGAGGCTGGTCTGGGGGGAGGAAGCCACCGAGGCCGGGCGTGGCGGCTTACGGCGGCCACCGGCACTCGGGGAGGCCGAGGCGGGAGGG
>NW_007074794.1:0-1518 GCF_000164805.1 Carlito syrichta | reverse complement strand
CGGCCTGCACGTCCGCCCTCTCCAGGGCTGGGCTTTGTGGAGGGCAGAGGACGGGCCCTGGGCACTCTGGGGCCAGGACGGGCAGGCGTGGGCGGGCCGGGGCCTCAAGGAGGGGACAGGGGACAGGCGAGGGAAGGACTCCGGCAGGGCCGGACGACACACAGACCGGGACATGGACACGCACGTGTGCCAACACGCGTGCTCACGGCACACTGGGACATGCAGGAGGACACACGGACACCCCCCCACGGGCTCCTCCGCCCCGTGCACGTGTGTGGGAGGGGCGGTCATGTGGGCGCACGCGAGGCCGAGACGCCCGTGGTTGGGCTGTCAGGGGCGCGCACTTGCGCCCACGCACGGGCAGCGGCCCAGGCTGGCGCGGGGAGCCCAGACGTGCACACGCAGACGCTGAGGAGCGGGGAACGACAGGCACGCGCACACGCAGCCCCCCGCACAGATGGACACACAGATGGCCGCATGGGTCTGCTGCCGAGACACCTGGCCGGGCTGGCCGAGGGCCGGTCTGTCCCGAGGTCTCCCTCGTGCCGGGGCAGGAGCAGACAGGCTAGAGCAGCTTGGACCTGCACCTCCACCCTCGGCCTGCCCCGTCCAGCTCAGCCGTGGAGACATTCTCCCCCTGCAGCCTTCTATGGCTCCTGTCACCCCACCTGTCTGCAGCCCACTCTGTCTCCCCCATACACCTGCCAAGCCTATGACGTCCCCTTTACCGCACCCATCTGGGCCCTGCGAGCTCCTCACCGGACATGCCCACGGCTTTTGCACAGAGGAGCTCAGCCCAGGGCAATGGCGCACGCCTGTAATCCCAGAGCTCTGGGAGGCTAGGAGGGACGATCGCTTGGGCCCAGGGAGGCCAAGGCTGCAACGAGTGGTGACCGTGCCACTGAACTCCGGCCTGAGTGGCAGAGCAAGACCCCGACTCCCAAAGAAATATTTATGAAAATGAAGATGCTCTCCCTCTGCCACCTCCCACGCCTCCCCATGACACTCACTGAAGACGGCCTCCCCTCGCTGCCCTCCCTGGCTTGCCTCCACCCGTCTGTCCCCCATGGCCTCAGCCCTGAGACCCAACCTCCTCGGGGACTTTCTGTCACCCGGGACATCGGTGACCGTGACGACCCCACGGCCTGAGTGGCTTCCCACCCTTGTGCGTGTCTGGGCCCGTCTCCACTGGTCAGGCCCCAGAGGGCGCCCCCTCGCCGTCCATGGCTCCCCAGCGCCCCGCCCACCTGTGCGCACCACGCTCTCCCTGGTGCAGCCGTGAAGACGTTCCCTGCACCCACGCCCCCGACGGCCACCCGTGTTGGTCGGTCCAGGGGCCTGAGCCCCGGAGACACCGCCCTCCCTCCGCAGCCCCCGGTGGATGCCGTGTCCCGCCAGCTGCCTGCACTTGCCTGATCGCAGCTGCTTGATGCGCCCATTGCTGGTGCTCGGGTCCACGGGCAGGAAGTCCTTGAACCAGGTGATCTCGGGGTCGGGGTTGCCGCTGGCAGCGCAGAG
>NW_007074793.1:0-974 GCF_000164805.1 Carlito syrichta | reverse complement strand
TACCACGCCCAGCTAATTTTTCATTTATTGTAGAGATGAGATCTCACCTGCCCAGGCGGGTCTCGAACCCGCGGGCTCAGGCAACCCACTCACCTCAGCTTCCCAAAGTGCCAGGATTACAGGCTGAGCCACCAAGCCTGGCCTGGACACACCTTTTAAGTGATGTCATCTAAGTATTACTTTAATTGAATCACAGTAGCCCTGCATGGTGTGATGTTCACACAGCCATGCCGCCATCTTCTCTGACCGTCCTGCCTGATGTCCAATGACGCTGGGATTCATTTGATGAACGCCAGCTCCTGGGTGAATGTCATCCTTAAAATGTGTGCACATGTCTTTGGCACCCTGTAGATGTGGGCCACCAGAGTACCCCTGGACAGGAACCTTCGGGGGGTGGGGGGTCGGGCCCGCGCACCATGGGCAGTTGCCTGAAGCCCCAAGCTTGCTGGCCTGGGCACGGTGGAGGCCCAGACTGGCCTTGCCATGGCTGGCCTGCAGGGGAGGCCTCCCGGAGGCTCCTGCTGGCCCGCTGGCCCACTGTGTGTCCAGCTGCAATGAGCCCTCCAGGTCAGGGGTCCCCTCTGGACTCAGGAAACACCCATGGAAAGAACCAGCGTCCCGCTTTTTGGCTGTCCTGACTCCAGCCCCCCCTGCCTGGGGGTGGCCCTGGGGAAGAGCCCTAGACGCTGGCCTGTCCCTTCAGCCCCCAAGTTGTGGCGACCAGAAGCATCTGAGACTGTGGGCGACCTGGGGGGCTGAGGACTGCCCAGGCAGGCCGCCCTCCCAGACCTTCAGAGACACTGCCGAGGCCCAGCAGGCCGGGGAGGCCAACCTCCAGCGCCCACCTGGATGGCAGCCGTCCAGGGTGCGTTCAGGCGCCCCCCCCCGGCAGAGGGGCCAAGTGTGTGCAGGGAACCGTGCCCTCCCCTCCTCTGTCCAGCCACTTCCCCGGCCTCTGGAGAGAGGCAAGCTGA
>NW_007074792.1:58150-58990 GCF_000164805.1 Carlito syrichta | reverse complement strand
CACTGCACTCCAGTCTGGGCAACAGAGTGAGACTCCAACTCAAAAAAAAAAAAATCTACTTATTTAGCAAAAATCTCTATTCTAACAGAATTTTATTCACTTTACTCCTCATGTTGTACATTGGATCTCTACACTTGTTCATTCTACATGTCTAGTCTTTTTGCAGTCTGAGTAATATGCAGGTGCTAACCCTCCACACCAATAAATAGAGAGGCAGAAACTGGTAGAAAGAAATTTATTTCTGGCTGGGCTCCGTGGCTCAGTCTGTAGCCCCAGCACTTTGGGAGACCGAGGAGAGTGAATTGCCTGAGCCCGCGGTTCACGACCCACCTGGGCAACTTGGTGAGACCTCATCTCTACAATAAATTTTTTAAAAATTAGCCAGGTGTAGTAGTGCACGCCTGTAGTTCCAGCGTCTTTGAAGGCTGAGGCGGAAGGATTGCCAGAGAGCCCAGCAGGTCGAGGCTACAGTGGCTGGGAGTGTGCCACTGTACTCCAGTCTGGGCGACAGAGTGAGACTCCAACTCAAAAAAAAAAAGAAAGAAATTTATTTCTGAATCTGAATCCAGGGAGCCGAGTCAGGCTCCTGGCCTTTCTAAAATGATTCTGTCTACCCTTCAAGTTTTACATGTCCACTTTTATAAGTTCAGGGTTATTGGTGCCTATACATTGGCCACGTGACTAGCAGACTGTTCTATAGAATTGAAGCTACAGCCTCATTTTGTCTGTACTGACATTTGTGGTCCGCATTTCCTGGCACCAGTTACCAGAGGTATCTCACAGTTTCTTTTTTTTTTTTTTTGAGTTGGAGTCTCACTCTGTCGCCCAGACTGGAGTGCA
>NW_007074792.1:56989-58019 GCF_000164805.1 Carlito syrichta | reverse complement strand
AATTCACTCACCTCGGCCTCCCAAAGGCGCGGGATTACAGGCTGAGCCACCGAGCCCGGCTCAGTTTCTTATTGGTAACACCAGGCAGAGGTGTTAAACAAGCTTGCCATAGAGTCAAGGGGCTTTACAGGGCCCAAGACGTTATATATGACTGCATGTTGTTATACACAAAAGATATACAAATCACAAGACTTACGATTACCTTGATACTATATTATTCCAACCTATGACGAGGAAGAAAAGGAGTAAATGGAGATTTACATCTCTCAGTTAATTGGGCACAGTCTGCAGGATTCTTTTAAGTTATTTACTGGGAGTGCAAAGGAATAAGGGGTAGCATGGGCCACAGTCTGCAGGGAAGTTAAGGATTCCTTGACATTACTTGCTGGAAGTGCATAGGGGATAAGGGGAAGTGTGACTCTTGTTTACTCTCAGGAATGTGAGTACGTGCAACAGCACTCAAACACCTGCCACGCCCTTCTCTAGGGGTTGTGGCAATATGGACAGACAATAGTGGGTCTCCATATCACTTTTATTTTTCTTGAGTTGGAGTCTCACTCTGTGGCCAAGGCTGGAGTGCAGCAGTGGCAGTCTCACGGCCATTATAGCCTTGACCTGTTGGGCTCAAGCAATCCTTCCACTTCATCCTTCCAAGTAGCTGGAACCACAGGCATGCGCCACCACACCCAACTAGCTTTTTCATTTATTGTAGAGACAAGGTCTTGCCAAGTTGCCCAGGCGGGTCTTGAACCCCTGAGCTCAGGCAATCCTCTCGCCGTTCCCAAAGTGCTGAGATTACAGACATGAGCCATCAAGCTCTGCCTGGTTTTGTTTTTTTGTGTTTGAATTGGAGTCTTACTCTGTGGCCCAGGTTGAAGTGCAGTGGCATGCTCACAGCCGGCAAAGCCTCTACCTGCTGGACTCAGGTGATCCTTCCACCCTCAGCCTTCCAAATAGCTGGAACTACCACTGGCACACACAACCACACTCGGCTATGTATCACTCTTTCTTTTCGTTTTTTTTTTTTGAG
>NW_007074792.1:50366-56968 GCF_000164805.1 Carlito syrichta | reverse complement strand
CTCTTTCTTTTCGTTTTTTTTTTTTTTTGAGTTGGAGTCTCTCTGTCACCCAGACTGGAGGGCAGTGGCACACTCACAGCCACCACAGCCTCGACCCGCTGGGCCCCAGCAATCCTTCCGCCTCAGCCTTCCAAGTAGCCAGAATCACAGGCGCGCACTACCACATCCGGCTAATTTTTTATTTACTGTAGAGATGAGGTCTCGCCAAGTTGCCTGGGCAGGTCTTGAACCCGTGGGCTCAGGCAATCCTCTCACCTCGGCCTCCCAAAGCGCTGGGATTACAGGCTGAGCCACCAAGCCCAGCCTGTATCACTCTTTCTTATCCTTTGATCCTCATCTTATTTCCTCTCTCCCACCCAATCCATGGTCACCACTGTTTCATTCTCTAGCTCTGTGTAATTTGAGCTTTTTAAAAATAATCTTCCACATATAAATGAGATCATGCAATATTTGTCTTTCTGTGCCTGGCTTCCTTTACTTAGTATAGCATGTTTTTCCAGATTCATTCATGTTGAGGCAAATGGCAGGATTGTTTGTTTTTGAATTAGAGCTTCACTATGTCACACAGGCTGAGGGCAGTGGCATGATCACAGCTCACTGCAGCCTAGATCTCCTGGGCTCAGGTGATCCTCCCACCCCACCTCTTGAGTAGCTAGGACTGCAGGTTTTTTGTCTCACTATGCTACCCAGGCTGGTCTCCAACTCTTGGGCTAAAGCAATCTTCCTCCTTCAGACTCCTAAAGTGCTAGGCATGAGTACCATGCCCAGCCAGGATTTTTTTCTTTTGTAATGCTGAAAAATATTCCATTGTATGGTTATATCACACTTTCTTTATCAAAGATTTTAACAAAAATCTCTATTCTAACACAATTGTATTCACTCATGTTGTGCCTTAAATCCCTACGCTTGTTCATTCTACATGTCTACTTTTTCCTGTCCCTTTTTTTTTTTTTTTTTTTTTTTTTGAGTTGGAGTCTCACTCTGTTATCCAAGCTGGAGTGCAGTGGCACATTCCCGGCCACCAAAGCCTCGACCTGCTGGGCTCCGACGATCCTCCTGCCTCAGCATTCCAAGTAGCCAAAACTACAGGTGTGTGCTACATGCCCGGCTAATTTTTGATTTATTGTAGAGAGCTGGCTCCCCCCAGTTGCCCGGGGTGGGGGAGGTCTCGAACCCGTGGACTCAGCCAATCCTATCGCCTCGGCCTCCCCAAATGCTGGGATTACAGGCTGAGCCACCGAGCCCGGCTTCTTTCTTGTCCTTTTGATGCCAGGTGGGATGTGGCACAAAACCAGTGTATTCTTTAGCTTGTTTTTAAAATGAATTTTAAGGCCAGGCTCGGTGGCTCAGCCCATAATCCCAGCACTTTGGAGGCCAAGGTGAGAAGATTCCCTGAGCCGGCGCGTCGGAGGTACCAGAGCGCGGGGCGGGCCTCAACAAGATGACTCCAACCCGGACCAGGAGAATAATGGGCGGAAGTGAGCCAGCAAAAATGAGCTACCGGAACTAAGACCCTAGCCACAAAACCAACCAGTACCTGCTACAGCAATTCTAGCAACCCTATTCACGCAACAGCTGTCCCAACCAATAATCACTCTCCCCAATTCCCCTCACAGCTTTCTCAGCTTGCCCTTTATAAACCCGTCGTCCATTTTGCTGGGCTCAACTTCTCTGGCCCACAGCTATAAGGACTGGTGAACCTCGCCCGGGATTGCGCTAATAAATTTTTCTTGGCTCCTTTGTTGCCGTTTCACCTGGTCTGGTTTCGTTTACCTTACAGCGGGTTCGAGACCTGCCCGGGCAACTTGGCGAGACCTCATCTCTACAATAAATCAAAAATCAACCGGGTGTGGTAGCGCGTGCCTGTAGTTCCAGCTACTTGGAAGGCTGAGGTAGAAGGATTACCTGAGCCCAGTGGGTCGAGGCTGTGGTGGCTGTGAGCGTGCCACTGCACTCCAGTCTAGACAAGAGCGAGACTCCAACTCAAAAAAATAAAATAAAATGAATTTTAGAGCAGCCAGCAAAGTTGTTTTTGTTTTTGTTTTTGAGTTGAAGTCTCACTCTGTCGCCCAGGCTGGAGTGCAGTGGCACGCTCACAGCCACCACAGCACCACAGCTTCGATCCATTGGACTCAGGTAATCCTTCCACCTCAACCTTCCAAGTAGCTGGAACTACAGACCCGTGCCACCAGGGCTGGCTAATTTTTTGATTTATTGTAGACATGAGGTCTCACAAAATTGCCCAGGGTGGTCTCGAACCCGTGGGCTCAAGCAATCCTCTCACCTCAGCCTCCAAAATTGCTGGGATTATAGGTATAAGCCATCACACCTGGCCTAGTTTTTTAACAAAGTTTATGAGAGAAAGATGAGAGAAAAGAAAGGGTGACGTCGGGGTCGGTGGCTCAGCCTGGAATCCTAGCACTGTAATTCCAGTAGTTTCGGCTACTTGGAAGGCTGAGGTGGAAGGATCGCCAGAGCCCAGCGGGTCGACGCTGTGGTGGTGAGCATGCACGCCACTGCACTCCAGCCTGGGTGATGAAGTGAGACTCCAATTCAAAAAAAAGAAAAAAGAAAAAGTAAGGGTGACATGCCAGAGTTGGCATGGGCGAAAGAGATCGCACCTTTTGCTCTTTGCAATAGAACTGATGCACCAAGCCGGGCTCGGTGGCTCAGCCTGTAATCCCGGGCCTTTGGGAGGCTGAGGTGAGTGGATTGCCTGAGCCCGCGGGTTCGAGACCCACCTGGGCAGTGAGACCTCATCTCTACAATAAATAAAAAAAATCAGCAGGGCGTGGTAGCACATGCCTGTAATTCCGGCTACTTGGAAGGCTGAGGCAGAAGGATCGCCGGAGCCCAGCAGGTCGAGGCTGTGGTGGCCAGAAGCGGCCACTGCACTCCAGTCTGGGTGACAGAGTGAGACTCCAACTCAAAAAAAAATAAAATAAAATAAAGAACTGATGCACCATCGCAATGATTGATTTCTAAAGAGGGCAGAGCTTAGTTCACTCTAAAGATTGACATCTCTGAGCTCCTGATGGGAGGAAGGAAGGTGGGGTGGTCTTTTCCTGACCACATTGTCTTTTGCAGGAGACCCGCCAGAAGTTTTCAGTTCACAAGTTCCTGAGCTAAAAGATGGTCTTTTTTTTTTGAGTTGGAGTCTCACTCTGTCGCCCAGACTGGAGTGTAGTGGCCGCTCCAGGCCACTGCAACCTCTACCTGCTGGGCTCCCGTGATCCTTCCACCTCAGCCTTCCAAGTAGCTGGAACTACAGACCGCGCTACCACACCTGGCTCATTTTTTTGATTCATTGTAGAGATGCGGTCTCACCAAGTTGCCCAGCCGGGTCTCGAACCCGCGGACTCAGGCAATCCACTCACCTCAGTCTCCCAAGGCACGGGATTACAGGCTGAGCCACCGAGCCCAGCTAAAAGGTGGTCTTATTATCATTTCTTGGCTTTGGTTAGTTAAGGGGGTGGTATTTGGCCTTTCACCTTGACAGGGAACCTGAAAGTTTTTAGTTATTATTATGCTCAACTATAAATTGAAAGGTTGGACTGTCCTATTCTTGCATCTGATGGAGTTTTCTTTTTATTCACAGAGAGAGTGGGGTAGGCTGCCACTTGACCTCCAGTAAAATGTAATTTTTTATGGCCGGGCTCCATGGCTCAGCCTGTAATCCCAGTGCTTTGGGAGGCCAAGGTGAGTGGATTGCACCCGCGGGGTTCGAGACCCGCCTGGGGAACTTGGCGAGACCTCATCTCTATAATAAATCAAAAATTAGCTGGGTGTGATAGTGCGTTCCTATAGTTCCAGCTACTTGGAAGACTGAGGTGGAAGGATTGCTGGAGCCCAGCAGGTTGAGGCTGTGGTGGCCGAGAGCGACCACTGCACTCCAGTCTGAGTGACAGAGTGAGAATCCAACTCAAAAAAAAAAAATGTGATTTTTAAAATGTCTGAATGCTTTCTAAAACCTACCTATGGGAAATGTATGTATCTATCTAGCCTGTTCAAGCAACCCTGCCTCAATCCCCCCTTTAGAGATTTTCGATCCCATAATCATATAGGGTACTGAGGGGTGAAGGTTAGTCTGCTGAAGCTTTTGTAAAGCTGGCAGTGGACATGGTCCTACCTAGCCAGAGATTAAAAATCTCTCTCTGTTTGATTTAAGGCATTTTTAAAATCTCTCCTTGTTTGATTTAAGGCGTTTAGGTTTGATTTAAGGCATTTAGATTTGTTTTAACAGAGGCATAGCTTGCAGGCACTGGCTGGAATCCTTGCATGACCATTGTGTGGGCATGAAATTGTTGGATTCTGAAAGAAACAAATTTGAAGAGATATGGACCAAAAATCAGAAGGATTATAATCATTACAACAGGCCCAATAAAGGGAACAGTTTAAGCAAACGAGGGCATATAGTTTTTAATAGTGTCCCAAATGATATTTGCAGCAGAAGCTTCTAGCATAAAACTGATGGGAGATACCTATAGAAACCTAGAATAAACATAGTTTAGCGTAGTCTTTTTGCCGCAGCATAACCATTTTTGCCTAGACTTTACCCCTGACATGCTTTGAATCTAGTACAGTTTAGACATAGATAGATTTCCAATGCACAGGTTTTAGGAAGCGTTCAGGCATTCTACTGCAGGCCAAGCGGCAGCCTACCCCACCCCCTCAGCAAATCTCCACTACATGCAAGACAAGGAAAGAGCCATAGTAATGATAATAGACCACCTTTTGGCCAAGGAGTTTGTGGATTGCAAATGTCTGGCAAGTCTCTTGCAGGAAAACCCCTTCCGTTGTCTCCTCCCATGTAGCCCACACATGAGGGCATGATACACTAGGCACCTCAATATCTAAGACTCCTATGGCCACAATCAACATCAAAGACCCGCAGCCCTGGACACTCCTCCAGATCAAAGGCCGTTAGATATACCCATTTCTTGACCATTTCAGGTCATACTTGCCTCTGAGTGTTGGACCCCTTTTCAATCTGTAAAAGGTGAATAATACACTGAAAGGGCAGACCGAGAGTGGGAAACCATTTTTCATCTTGTTATTTTTTTTTTTTTGAGTTGGAGTCTCACTCTGTCGCCCAGACTGGAGTGCAGTGGCCACTCCCGGCCACCGCAGCCTCGACCTGCTGTGCTCCAACGATCCTTTCCGCCTCAGCCTTCCAAGTAGCTAGAACTACAGGTGTTCACACCACCACACCTGGCTAATTTTTTGATTTATTGTAGAGATGAGGTCTCGCCAAGTTCCCCAGGCGGGTCTCGAGCCCTGCGGAGCTCAGGCAATCCACTTACCTCAGCCTCCCAAAGGCGCGGAATTACAGGCTGAGCCACCGAGCCCGGCTTTTTTTTTTTTTTATTGTAGAGATGAGGTCTCGCCAAGTTGCCCAGGCGGGTCTCGAACCTGCGGGCTCAGGCAATTCACTCACCTCGGCCTCCCGAAGTACAGGATTACAGGCTGAGCCACCGAGCCCGACCAGTTTTCATTTATTAAGGACAAATTATAGTAGGATTAGTTTAGACTTAATACATTTTATTTGCACATAAAGTGTAACAAGAGTATTTGCCATATGGGTTTTCAAAAATTGGTTTTGTTGAAACTTTTTTCTCATAAGGAGTCTCAGATTAAACTTTATTTTATTTTATTTTTGAGTTGGAGTCTCTTTTTTTATTATATATATATATTATATATATATATATATTTTTTTTTTTTTTTTTGAGTTGAAGTCTCACTCTGTCACCCAGACTGGAGTGCAGTGGCCGCTCCCAACCACCGCAGCCTCGACCTACTGGGCTCCAGCGATCCTTCCACCTCAGCCTTCCGAGTAGCCGGAATTACAGGCATGCGCTACCACGCCTGGCTGATTTTTTGATTTATTGTAGAGATGAGGGCTCGCCAAGTTGCCCAGGCGGGTCTCGAACCCGCAGGCTCAGGCAATCCACTCACCTCAGCCTCCCAAAGGCGCGGGATTACAGGCTGAGCCACCGAGCCCGGCTCAGATTAAACTTTAATCTTAATTTTTTAATTTTATTTTTTTATTCATTTTTTTGAGTTGTAGTCTCACTCCTGTTGCCCAGGCTGGAGTGCCGTGGTACATTCATGGCCACCCTGGCGTCAACCTGCTGGGCTCCAGCGATCTTTTCACCTCAGCCTTCCAAGTAGCCTGAACTACAGGCATGCGCTACCACACCCAGCTAATTTTTTATTTTTATTGTAGAGACTAGGTCTTGCCAGTTGCCCGGGCTGGTCTTGAACCCGCAGGCTCAGGCAATCCATTCGCCTCGGCCTCCCAAAGTGTTGAGATTACAGGCTGAACCACCAAGCCTGGCCTAATCTTAATTTCTTAAAGCAGCTTGTTTTGAAATATTATTTCAGTTAAAGCCTTGGTAAAATAACCAGTGTTTTCAATTAAATTTTATTGCAAAAGAAAACAAATTTTTTTTTTTCCGTGACCCACCTGGGCAACTTGGCAGACCTCATCTCTACAATAAATTTTAAAAATCAGCCGGGTGTGGTAGTGTGCACATGTAATTCCGGCTACTCGGAAAGCTGAGGCGGAAGGATCGCCGGAGCCCAGCAGGTCGAGGCTGCGG
>NW_007074792.1:49122-50273 GCF_000164805.1 Carlito syrichta | reverse complement strand
TGTGCAGTGGCCACCGCAGCCTCGACCTGCTGGGCTCCAGCGATCCTTCCACCTCAAACTTACAAGTAGCTGGAACTACAGGAGCACGCTACCACACCCGGCTCATTTTTTTGATTCATTGTAGAGATGAGGTCTCACCAAGTTGCCTAGGCGGTTCTCAAACCCACGAACTCAGGCAATCCACTCACCTCAGCCTCCCAAGGCGCGGGATTACAGGCTGAGCCACCAAGCCCAGCTCCGTTTCTTTTTCAAACTTCATTATTTGCTAACTTGTATTGAGTTCAAATTCGATTGCAATAATGTATTAACTTCTTTTGTTTTAAACCATATAGTTTTAATTTTTTTCATTTCTATAGAATCTGTTTCAGCCGGGCTCTGTGGCTCAGCCTGTAATCCCGTGCTTTGGGAGGCTGAGGTGAGTGGATTGCTGAGCCTGCGGGTTTGAGACCCACCTGGGCAACTTGGCGAGAGCTCGTCTTTACAATAAATTAAAAAATCAGCCGGGCATGGTAGTGCGTGCCTGTAATTCCGGCTACTCGATAGGTTGAGGCGGAAGGATCGCCGGAGCCCAGCAGGTCGAGGCTTCGGTGGCCAGGAGCACGTCACTGCACTCCAGTCTGGGTGACAGAGTGAGACTCCAACTCAAAAAAAAAAGAGTGGACAGACCTTGTAGATATGAAATGATCTGTTTCTGCTTATTTCTAATTATGAACAGACAAATGTGTCAAGACCCTTTATAAACTACTAAATTATAGTTTTAGTTGTGAGGTGGACAATTAGGTGAGAGTGATTAGTTTTCATGTTCTTTGTGCCACAGAGAGCACCCTGCATTTTGCCAGACCTACCGGAGAGATACCTGGGTTAGGAAGGTGATCCTTTTGTTTGTTTGTTTTCCTAATAACAAAATCCTTTAGCAAACCTTACAACACAGTGATGTTATCTAGTACTAAATTTTAAAGTAGGGGCTTCAAATATACTACCCTAGGGGCTTCAAATATACTACCCGCTTCCAAGAGACCTTTGAACAGGTTTACAGAGATAACAGGCGATTACAATCTCAGGCAAGGCCTAAACCTTTAGAAACAGATTCACAGACGGGCTCGGTGGCTCAGCCTGTAATCCTGCACCTTTGGGAGGCTGAGGTGAGTGGA
>NW_007074792.1:48256-48939 GCF_000164805.1 Carlito syrichta | reverse complement strand
AGGAGCGGCCACTGCACTCCAGTCTGGGCAACAGAGTGAGACTCCAACCCAAAAAAACAACAAAAAAAAAGAAACAGATTCACTTCCAAGTAACCTGGCTGCTGGTATTTGAAAACCAAGAACAGTTTAACTGCTTAAATACCAGAGAAAAACATATTCCATCCCAATTCCAGGTAGGAATCCTTCCCTCACTCCAGAAAAACAGTGAGAGTAAAGCATGAGAAAAAGAAGTGGGGTCTTCCAGTGCTGAATGGAAATGAAGTCTGGCTTTATTCACTCTCTCTGTGCCTCCTGTCAAGAAAGATCACTGGAGTTTCAGTTCTGCACAGTGCAGGAGCTTGACTCTATCCTACCTCTGCTTACCTCCTGTCAGGGAGGAACAGTAATCTTGGCTGGAGGGAGCAGAAATGAAGTGAGAGGGAGGAGAGTCTGTAGGTGACCTCGAGAAGAAAGAGGAGTGAAAAAGAAAATGGCAGAAGCCTAAAAGGAGAGAGACAGAGAGAGAGAGAAGAGAGAGAGACAGATAGAAAGAAGCCAGTGCTGCCATACTTACAGACCATGTGGTGCTGGCATTGCTGAGCTTTAGGCCCCATGTTGGTTGCCAGATGATGCCAGGTGGAGTGCAGTGCAAAACCTGTGGATTATTTGGCTCATTTCTTTTTTTTTTTTTTTTTGAGTTGGAG
>NW_007074792.1:45568-48236 GCF_000164805.1 Carlito syrichta | reverse complement strand
TTTTTTTTTTTTTTTTTTTTTTTTTGAGTTGGAGTCTCACTCCGTCACCCAGGCTGGAGTGCAGTGGCACGCTCATGGCCACCTCAGCATCGATCTGCTGGACTCTGGTGATCCTTCCCCGTCAGCCTTCCAGATAGCCGGAACTACAGGCACGCATTACCATGCCTGGCTAACTTTTCATTTATTGTAGAGACAAGGTCTTGTCGAGTTGCCTGGGCTGATCTCAAACCCACAGGCTCAGGCAACCCACTTACCTCAGCCTTCCAAAGTGCTGGGATTACAGGCTGAGCCACTGAGCTTTGCCTAGCTCATTTCTAAAATGAATTTTAGAGCAGCCAACAAAGTTTTCAAGGAGTTTATCAGAGAAAGAAGGGAGAAAAGAATGGGTGACATGCCAGAGTTAGCATGGGTGAAAAAAAAAACATACCTTTTGCTCTTTATAGTAGACCTGATAGACTGGGCTCGGTGGCTTAGCCTGTAATCCCAGCACTTTGGGGGGCCAAAGCAAGTGAATTACCTGAGCCTGCGGGTTCGAGACCAGACCGGGCAACTTGGTGAGAACTTGTCTCTACAAAAAAAAAAAAAAAAAAAATAGACCTGATATACCTTCACAATGATTAATATGCTAAAGAGGGTGGAGCTTAGGTGACTGTCACTCTAATCTCTAGGCTCCTGATGGGAGGAGGGGGGTAGTCTTTTTCTGATTGCATTGCTTTTTGCCGGAGACCTGCCAGAGGTTTCCAGCTCAGGAGTTCCTGAGCTTGTGACTGATTACAGTAATGTATTAGCTTCTTTTGTTTTAAACCATGTA
Organism: Carlito syrichta; assembly: GCF_000164805.1. Taxonomy (NCBI): domain Eukaryota; kingdom Metazoa; phylum Chordata; class Mammalia; order Primates; family Tarsiidae; genus Carlito; species Carlito syrichta. The sequence continues at coordinate 47,425 of NW_007074792.1, read as the reverse complement.
ATTTTCCGGTTCTTTAAAATCAGTTTCAATGTGGTGTCTGAGGGCATAGATTGAGTATTACTGTATCATTTCTATGGCTTTGGTCAGTTAAGAGGGTGGTATTTGGCCTTCCACCTTGGACAGGAAACCTGAAAGTTTCTTAGTGATTATTATGCTAATCCATGAATTGAAAGGTTGGGCTGTCCTATTCTTGCATCTGATGGAGTTTTCTTTTTATTTGCCAAGGGGGTGGGGTAAGCTGCCTGCTTGGCCTACAGTAAAATGTAATTTCTTTTTTTTTTTGAGTTGGAGTCTCACTCTGTCACCCAGACTGGAGTGCAGTGGCCGCTCCCAGCCACCACAGCCTCGACCTGCTGGGCTCCGGTAATCCTTCCGCCTTAACCTTCCAAGTAGCCAGAATTACAGGCGCGTGCTACCACACCCGGCTAATTTTTTGATTTATTGTAGAGATGAGGTCTCGCCTGCCCAGGCGGGTCTCAAACCCGCAGGCTCAGGCAATCCACTCACTTAGCTTCCCAAAGGCATGGGATTATAGGCTGAGCCACCGAGCTTGACTGTAAAATGTAATTTTTAAAATGTCTGAATGTTTTCTAAAACCTACCTATGGGAAATGTATCTATATATCTAACCTGTGCTAGCCACCCCGCCTTACTTTGACCCTCATCTTCCCATTTCTCTCCCCCACCCAACCCATGGTATCCACTGTTTCATTCTCTATCTCTGTGTAATTTGAGCTCTTATTAAAATCTTCCACATATAAGTGAGATCATGCAATATTTGTCTTTCTGTGTCTGGCTTACTTTACTTAGCATAATACGTTTTTCAGGTTCCTCCTTGTTGTGGTAAATGACAGGACCTTTTTTCCTTTTTTTTGAGTCGGAGTCTCACTCTGTCGCCCAAGCTGGAGTGCAGTGACACACACATTCACAGCCACCACAGTCTCAACCTACTGGACTCAGGTGATCCTTCCACCTTAGCCTTCCAAGTAGCTGGAACTACAGGCGTGCACCACCAGGCCCAGCTAATTTTTCTTGACTTATTGTAGAAACGAGGTCTCAACCAAGTTGTCCAGGCTGGTCTCGAACCTCTGGGCTCAGACAATCCTCTTGCCTCGGCCTCCAAAAGTGCTGGGATTACATGTTTGAGCCACTGTGCCCGGTCTTCCTTTATAATGCTGAAAAATATTCCATTTTATAGATATACCACACTTTCTTTATTCATTCATCCACTGATGGCATTTAGATTTTTTTCCAAATTTTAGCTATTGTAAAAAATGCTGCAACTAACATCGAAGTGAAAATATCTTTAGGAGGTGATGATTTCATCTCCTTTGGGTATATCTTCTCTTTTTTCTTCTTCCTCCTTCTCCTCTTCTTCTCCTCCTCCCCTTCTTTTTCCCTTCCTTTCTCTGTTTCTCTCTCACTCTTTCTCTCTCCCTCCCCTCTCCCTCTTTCTCCTTCTCTCCTACCTTTCCCTCTCTCCTTCTCCCCCTGTTCCCCTATCCCCCATGCCCCCTCCCTCTGTCTTTGTCGCTATCTCTCTCCCTATCTCCCTGTCCCATCCAGTACTGTTCCCTCTTATTGAATCATGACTGTTTACAAAAACTAGCCTGATCACCATCAACCACCCCAAGCCACTAAAGGGGAACTTGGAGGGTAGGCTCTTAGGAAAAGCATGGTCATAAAAAGAGGCCATTTGTCCCTTTCTCTGTGTTGTGAATTAAGGGAGCCTTAAAAAGGAGTTCCTTGGCAAGTATAGTGTCATAAAAAGAGACCATTGTCAGCTGGGCTCGGTGGCTCAGTCTGTAATCCCAGCACTTTGGGAGGCTGAGGTGAGTGGATTGCCTGAACCCACGGG
>NW_007074792.1:43888-45548 GCF_000164805.1 Carlito syrichta | reverse complement strand
CCAGGTCGAGGCTGTGGTGACCGGGAGCGGCCACTGCACTCCAGTCTGGGTGACAGAGTGAGACTCCAACTCAAAAAAAAAAAAAAGAGACCATTGTCCCCCTCCTCTCCTCTCCTCTCTCCATGGGATAGATTAAAGGTAGTGGTAAACTCTTTGCTACCTCTTCCAGTGAGAGGTTGTGATGGTTATTTTTTTGTGTAAACTTGACTAGGCTATGACACCCAGCTAGTTTGTCAAATACTAATCTAGATGGTGCTGCAAAAGTGTTTTGTAGATATAGCTAACATCTACAGTTAACTTTAAGTAAAAGAGATTTACCTCTAGGATGTGAATGGGTCTTGAACCTATCAGTCAAAAGACCTTAAGAGCAAAAACTGAGTTTCCCAGAAAAGAAGAAATTCTACCTTGAGACTACATTATCAACTCCTGCCTGACATTCCAGCCTAGAAGCCTGCTGCCAGTCCCACAATCACATGAGCCAATTCCTTAAAATAAATCTGTTAAGATATATATCTTGGGATAAATATATGCTATATGTCTTAAGATAGATATATTATATACTTCTTAAAATACACACAAAAGGGGACTCAAAAAAATCCAGAATTTATTTATAAAAAATTATTTATGCTGGGCTCAGTGGCTCAGCCTGTAATCCCAGTGCTTTGGGAGGCCGAGGTGAGTAGATTGCCTGACCCCATGGGTTTGGGACCCGCCTGGGCAAATTGGCAAGGCCTCATCTCTACAATAAATCAAAAACTAGCCGGGCGTAGTAGCACGCTCCTGTAGTTCTGGCTACTTGGAAGGCTGAGTGGAGGGATTGCCAGAACCCAGCAGGTCGAGGCTGCAGTGGCCGGGAGCTGCCACTGCACTCCAGTCTGGGTGACAGAGTAAGACTACAACTCAAAAAGAAAAAAATCATTTATTATTTGGGTGTGATGGTGCATGCCTGTAGTTCCAACTACTTGGATGGCTGAGGTGAAAGGATTGCCTGAGTCCAGCAGTTCAAGGCTTGTGGTGGCTGTGAGTGTGCCACTGCCCTCCAGCCTGGGCGACAGAGTGAGTCTCTGACTTGGAAAAAAAAAAGGAAAAATTGTGTATTTATCTAACATGTTTAAACTCCAGTCAGCTTCAAAGTACTCTTCGTTTGATGTAATATACCTATCAAGACGCTTTTTTCACTGCTCAAAATAGTTGAACTTATCAATTTTGATGCCTTTTAGTGCTTCTGCTGTTTTTTGTTTCACCTCTTCCACATCAGCAAAACATTTCCCTTTGAGGACTTTTTTCATCCGGGGAAACAAACAAACAAAAATTCGTACAGGATGAAATCAGGTGAATAGGGAGTGTGGGGCTCAGGGGTCTTGCCGTTTTGGTTAAAAATTGCTGAACACTCAGCAAGGTGTGAGCAGATACGGTGTCATGGTGGAAGACCCAGTCACCTGTTTGCCACAGCTCGAGATGTTTCTTCTGCAAATCATGATGCAACCTTCTCAAAACCAGTGCACTGATGCTGATGGATTTCTAGAACACTCACCTATCAGGAGAAGCCTGTACTATAAGGGGCCTACCCTCCAAAAGAGGATTCCTATTTTGGGGGAGTCTCCTCTCATATATCTTAGGATAGATATATGATGTATATCTTTTTTTTTTTTTTTTTTTT
>NW_007074792.1:29528-43256 GCF_000164805.1 Carlito syrichta | reverse complement strand
TGGGCTCAGGCAATCCCCTCACCTCGGCCTCCCAAAGTGCTGGGATTATAGGCTTGAGCCACCATGCCCAGCAGATATATACATCTTAAGACATATATGGGGTATAGCTTAAAATAAACACATAAAGATAGATTAATTGATTGACTTTATTGGTTTTGTTTCCCTGAAGAACAGTAACCGATACAGAAGTGAAGTCTAATTTCCTGCTCCTTGAATCTGGACTGTCTCAGTGACTGCTGGCACTTCTGAGCCTCCTTTCAGGTCATTTGGAATACATACTCTGGGACCTATCTGCTATGTTAAGAGGAAGCCCAAGCATCCCTAGGGAGAGGACCTAAGTGAGAGAAATGAGACCCTCTTCACTCCTAGCCATGAGAGTCAGCCATCTTGGAAGTGGCTCTTCCAGCCTCAGACAAGCTGCCTGGGTTTATGCTGTGTAAAATAGAGAAAGCCATCCCTGTGAGCCCTATCCATTGTAAATTTGTGAGCCCACTAAAAGTTGTGCATCATTTTAACCCACCAAATATCCTGGTAGTTTATTATACAATAGATATAATAGATAACTAGAACAGTCACATTTCCCAATAAGTTTGAAATCCTGAAAGAAAAAAAAAATGTACTGGGCTGGGCGCAGTGGCTCACACCTATAATCCCAGCATTTTGGGAAACCGAGGTGAGAGGATTACCTGAGCCCACGGGTTTGAGCCCAACTTGGGCTCATCTCTACAATGAATCAAAAAATTAACTGGGCTTGGTAGCATACACCTGTAGTTCCAGTACTTGGAAGGCTGAGGCAGAAGGATCATCTAAGCCCGGCAGGTCGAGGCTGCGGTGGCTGTGAGTGTACCACTGTACTCCAGCCTGGGCAACAGAGTGAGACTCCAACTCAAAAAAAATAAAAATAAAAATTATAATAAAAACTAGGCCGGGTGTAGTGGCTCAAGCCTGTAATCCCAGCACTTTGAGACTGAGGCAAGAGAATTGCCTGAGTCCAGGGGTTTGAGACCAGCCTGGGAAACTTGGTGAGACCTCATCTTTACAATAAAGCAAAAAATTAGCCAGACGTGGTACATACCTGTTGTTCCAGCTACTTGGAAGGTTGAGGCGAAAGGATTGCCTGAGCCCAGCAGGTCGAGGCTGCGGTGGCTGGGAGTGTGCCACTGCACTACAGCCTGGGCAACAGAGTGAGACTCCAACTCAAAAAAAAAAAACCAACTCTACAATAAATCCAAAAACTAGCCGGGCTTGGTGGCACATGCTTGTAGGCTCAGCTACTTGGGAGGCTAAGGCAGAAGGATTGCCTGAGCCCAGCAGGTTGGGGCTGTGGTGGCCATGAGCGTGCCACTGCACTCTAGCCTGGGTGGCAGAGTGAGACTCTGACTAAAAAAAAAAAAAAAAAACTGGTTATATGTGCATAAATTTTGTATATACATTGAGGAATGTTCCTATATGCCTTTTTAAAAAATTTTAGACAGGGTCTCACTCTGTCACCAGGGGTTGGAGTGTAGTAACATGATCTTAGGCTCAGACTAATCTTTCTGCTTCAGCCTTCCGAGTAGCTAGGACTATAGGTGTGTGTCACCACACCCAGTTAATTCTGTGAATTTTTTTTGGTGAGGCAAGGTCTCACTCTGTTGCCCAGGCTGGTCTTGAACTCTTCCCAGGCTCAAGCAATCCTCTTGTCTCAGCCTCCCAAAGTGCTGGATTACAGGCATGGGCCACCACACCTGGCTTACAATTTTTAAAAACTAAAAAAAAAAAAAAAATCATACCAGACTGCTGGGCTGTGGGTGGAAAGCAGAAACAAAATGTGTAAGAATTTTCCTTTTAAATTTCTACACTTACAACATATTCCCTGTTAATTCCATGTCCTTTAGCAGGGAGGGGGCTCTCAGGAGAGGAGCCAGTGCCAGGCTTGGGGTCAAAGCCAGGTTCTGCTACTGTCCATCTGTGTGACCTTGGGCAAGGGACTTGCCTTCTCTGAACCTCACATTCCCCACTGGTGAAAAGGGTATAATGAGGTCAGGTGTGGTGGCTCAAGCCTGTAAACCCAGCACTTTGGGAGGCCAAGGCGAGAGAATTGCCTGAGACCATGGGTTTGAGACCACCCTGGGAGACTTGGCAAGATCTCGTCTCTACAATAAATCAAAAAATCAGCCAGGCATGGTGGTGCGTGCCTTAGTTCCAGCTACTTCCTGAGGCGAAGGATCGCCTGAGCCCAGCAGGTCGAGGCTGCGGTGGCCGTGAGCATGCCACTGCACTCTAGCCTGGACGACACAGTGAGACTCTGACTCAAAAAATTAAAAAAAAAAAAAGAATTTAACTGCCAGTTGATTCTTTGGGAGGTGACCCTGGGATACACCAATAGGACAGTGGAGAAATCAGGCAGAATAGAGAACACAGCAGTTAAAGGGACCTTTATCAAGGGAGGTCCAGCTGTGAAGAGCCAGGGCCCAGCACTGCCTGCTACTTCTGAAGACAGCATAGACCAGGCTCCGTGGCTTAGCCTGTAATCCCAGCTCTTTGGGAGGCTGAGGCAAGTGAATTGCCTCAGCCCGTGGGTTCAAGACCTGCCTGGGCAACTGGGTGAGACCTCGTCTCCACAATAAATCAAAAATCTAGGCCGGGCTCCGTGGCTCAGCCTGTAATCCCGTGCTTTGGGAGACCGAGGTGAATGAATTGCCTGAGCCCGAGGGTTCAAGACCCGCCTGGGCAACTTGGCGAGACCTCATCTCTACAATAAATAAAAAAATCAGCCGGGCGTGGTAGCATGTGCCTGTAATTCCGGCTACTTGTAAGGCTGAGGTGGAAGGATCGCGGAGCCCAGCAAGTCGAGGCTGCGGTGGCCGGAAGCGGCCACTGCATTCCAGTCTGGGCGACTGAGTGAGACTCTAACTCAAAAAAAAAAAAAGACAGCATAGATCATGCAGCTCAGATTCATCCCACCAGAGTGAGGAGCTGGGCTATTTACCCACCAGTACCCCCAGACATGACTCAGGGTTCTTCCAAGAGCATTTCTCCAGAATGTCTCTCTGCACTGCAAGGGTCAGACCTGGGAACAGAGGCGGGGGGGCTCTGATGGCAGCTCTGGGGATGAGCAGAAGCACAGTTGAGTGCGCACAGCTTCGGTCACCCAGTAACTCTAACACACACACATGCACACACCACACAAACACCAGCTCAGCATAAGTACACACACACACATGCGTGCACGCACAGCCACACACACACACACACACACACACACACACACACACACACACTTATATCCACATGCGGTCACACACAGCCACCCAAACCCATAGGCAGTCACACAGAGCCATCCAAAAGTGTGCGCCCGCCTGTTGTCTCTGAAGCGTCCAGCAGAGGGAGGCTTCTTCACACTCCAGGGGAGGGGGCCCCGCAGCAGCAGCGAGGACCCAGCCTGGGTGTGTTTTGAGGACACTTCCTGGTGGCCCCGTGGGCCACCATCTCCCCTCCTCCTTCTCATGCATACGCCCTCATGACCTTTAGCGGAAACTCAAGCATGCATCTCAAGCATAATCATGGAAAATCCACAGGACTAGGGAAACTGGAGGTGCAGAGGGGAGCAACCACGTGACCCGGGCCGCCGCTAGGAAAGGACGGAGAGCCCAGTGTTGAACCCACATATGTCCCACTGCCAAAGCCCAATGCTTTGGTTTTTGGTTTTTGGGTTTTTTTAAGTTGGAGTCTCACTCTGTCGCCCAGACTGGAGTGCAATGGCCGCTCCCGGCCACCGCAGCCTCGACCTGCTGGACTCCGCGATCCTTCTGCCTCAGCCTTCCGAGTAGCTGGAACTACAGGCGCGCACTAGCACACCCGGCTGATTTTTTATTTATTGTGGAGATGAGGTCTCGCCAAGTTGCCCAGGTGGGTCTTGAACCCGCGGGCTCAGGCAATCCACTCACTTCAGCTTCAGCGTGGGATTACAAACTGAGCCACCGAGCCCGGCTTGGTTTTGGTTTTGGTTCTGAGTCGAAGTCTCACTCTGTCACCCAGGCTGAAGTGAAGTGGCACGTTGACCGTCACCGCAGCCTCAGCCTGCTGGGCTCAGCCATCCTTCTGCCTCAGCCTTCCGAGTAGCTGGAACTACAGGTGTTCACCAGCATGCCTGGCTAATTTTGATTTATTGGAGAGACGAAGTCTCACCAGTTGCCCAGGCTGGTCTCGAACCCATGGGCTCAGGCAATTGTATCACCTCTACCTCCCAAAGTGCTGGAATTACAGGCCTCAGCCACCGCGCCGGCCTTTTTTTTTTTCGCCAGTGGATGGTGGGGTCCCACCGATGGGGACCAGGAGGTGTATGGTGGGTGATGCGCTCTTGGACATCTCGATCGGGGATGGAGGTGTGGGAGAGGCAGCATCTACAAGAGCCAGTGGAAGGTCTAGGACCATCTATTTCCCTTTCAGCCTGGGATCACCTGGAACTGGGGGGTTCTGGCCGACGATCCCAGCATGTGCCACCTGGGGACGCCCCAGGACACACACCACTGCAGCTGCCTCCAGCCTGGCTGGCCCAGCTTTGACTTACCTCCTCCTTGCTCCCCTCCCACCATCTCTCCTCCCCGAGCCTTACCCCTGTTGACACCCCCCTTCTCAGCAAGGGGACAGGCCAGGGACCCAAACCAGGGAGCCTGAGGGATGGGGCTGTAAAGGACCCCCGCTGGGGTCCTATCCTAAGAATATCTTTGTAGGACCTTGGTAAGTTACTTTACCCTGGAGGACCATTCCCACCTCTGTTAGATGGGATAATAAAAAGTGATCTCTGATCTCTGATCACTTTTTATTAATAAAATAAAATAATAAAATAATAAAAAGTGATCTCGGTGGCTCAGCCTGTAATCCCGCGCCTTGGGAGGCTGAGGTGAGTGGACTGCCTCAGCCCGCGGGTTCGAGACCCACCTGGGCAACTTGATGAGACCTCATCTCCACAATAAATCAAAAGTTAGCCAGGCATGGTAGCACGTGTCTGTAGTTCCAGCTACTTGGAAGGCTGAGGCGGAAGGATCGCCAGAGCCTAGCAGGGCGAGGCTGCAGTAGCCAGGAGTGGCCACTGCACTCCAGTCTGGGAGACAGAGTGAGACTCCAACTCAAAAAAAAAAAAAAAGTGATCTCTAGCTGGGTGTGGTGGGTCAAGCCTGTAATCCCAGCACTTTGGAAGGCCAAGGAGGGAGGATTGCTTGAACCCAGGTGTTCAAGACCAGCCCAGGTAACATGGCAAAACCTCATGTCTACAAAAAACAAAAATTTGAGCCAGGCATGGGGGCATACATCTGTAGTCTCAGCTATTTGGGAGGCTGAGGTGACAGATCTCCTGAGCCTAGTAGGCTGTGGTGTGAGCCATGATCATGCCACGGCATTCCAGCCTGGGCAACAGAGTGAGACCCCGACTCAAACAAAAAATAAAATTAATTAGTTAAAAAGTGATCTCATAAATTAGTGTGAAGATTAAACAAGATTATATGGGAAGAGTACACAGGAACACTCAACTTTAAAAAAACTCTCTGTTGTTATATTAACTTTGGAGACTGCTAGCGCTTGATCCTTCAGCCCTTACTCCATATCCACACATGTCTGGGAGATCTCATGATCTCATTCCGTCTTGGGCTTTCTTTTAAAGACAAGGTCTCGGCCGTGCTCGGTGGCTCAGCCTGTAATCTCGTGCTTTGGGAGGCCGAGGCGAGTGGATTGCCTGAGCCCGCAGATTCGAGACCCACCTGGGCAACTTGGCGAGACCTCATCTCCACAATAAATCAAAAATTAGCCGGGCCTGGTAGCGCGTGCCTGTAATTCCAGCTACTTGGAAGGCTGAGGCGGAAGGATCGCTGGAGCCCAGCAGGTCGAGGCTGTGGTGGCCGGGAGCGGCCATTGCACTCCAGTCTGGGCGAGAGTGAGACTCCAACTCAAAATAAATAAATAAATAATAAAGATGAGGTCTCACTCTGTTGTCCAGGCTGTAGCACAGTAGCTTGATCATAGCTTACTACAGCCTTGACCTCCTGGGCTCAAGCGATCTTCCTGCCTCAGCCTCCCCAGTAGCTGGGACTGCAGGGTCATGATGCATGCCTATATATATATATATATATATTTTTTTTTTTTTTTCCAATTTTTTTTAGAGATGACGATGTCTGGCTCCTTTTCCCAGGCTGGTCTCGAACTCATGGCCTCAAGTGATCCTCCCACGTCAGCCTCTCAAAGTGTTGGGATTACAGCCATCGGCTACCATGCCCAGCCTAGTCTTAGAGCTTTAAACAACATCTAAACATTAAGGCTTCCCAGATACACATCCCCAACCCAGAACTCTCTCCTGAATTGGAGAACTGTCTATATGCCTGACATCCTCAACTCCTCCCACTGAAACTGACCTCTTATCCTCACTCCCCCCCCAAAAAATTTACTTCACCCAGCATTCCCATGTCAGCTGATGGAAGTCCTATCTTTCCAGGTGCTTAAGCCCATGACTAGAGTCTTCCATTCTCCAGAACCCTACATGTGAGCCAGTGGCAAACCTGACCGCATTGGCTCCTTATTGGAAAAAATCACTTCTTACCAGAATCCAGTCACCCCTTATCATCTCTATAGCCCTCTATGTGGATGGAGCCATCATCATGTCTCACCTGGACAAATATTGTCACCCCAGCTGATCTCCCTTGTCTCACACAGACTGTGTTCAACACAGTAGTCAGCCAGACGTGGAGGCTCACGCTTGTAACCCTAGCATTTTTGGAAGCCGAGCCAGGAGGACTACTTCAAGATCAGCCTGGACAACATAGCAAGGTCTCATCTCTACCACAAATTAAAAAAAATTAGCTGAGCATGGTGATGTGCACCTCTAGTCTGAGCTACTTGGGAGGCTGAGGCAGAAGGATCGTCTGAGCCCAGGAGGTCAAGGTTGTGGTGAGCCATGATCACGTCATTGCACTGCAGCCTGGATGACAGAGTGAGACCCCAACTCAAAAAAAAAACCAAAAACATAGTAGCTAAAGTTCATATGACAAATCTCATCCCTCTGCTCAGAACTCCCCATTTCTCTCACAATAAAAGTCAAAATTCTTACAGTAACCTCAAGCCCCTGTGTGAATTTACTTCTTTTTTTGTTTTTTATAGGCGGGATCTCACTCTGTTTCACAAGTAGGAGTGCAGTGGCATGATTATAGCTCTCTGCAGCCTTCAACACCTGGATTCAAGAGATCCTCACACCTTAGTCTCCCGAGTAGCTGGGACTACAGGCAAAATTCATCCCCTTGAATTTTCTTATTCATTTATCATCTGTCTTCCCCTCTAGATGTCAATATGCAAGGGTTGAAGAGTGCCTGGCTCATGGGGAATGCTTGAGAAATACTTGTTGAATTAAGCAGGACACTGTGGCTCACGCCTATAATCCCAGTACTTTGGGAGACAGAAGTGACAGGATTGCCTGAGCTCCAGTGTTCAAGAGCAGCTTGGGCAACACAGGGAGACCTCATCTCTACAATAAATCAAAAAAATTAGCTGGGTGTGGTGGTGCACACCTGTGGCTGCAGCTAATTGAAAAGCTGAGGTGGAAGGATCGCCTGAGCCCAGCAGGCTGAGGCCGTGGTGAGCCAGAATCGTGCCACTGCACTCCAGCCAGGGTGACAGACTGAGACTCTGACTCAAAAAATATATATATTTGTTTAATAACATTACTAGCCGGGCTCGATGGCTCAGCCTGTAATCCCATGCCTTCGGGAGGCTGAGGTGAGTGGATTGCCTGAGCCCGCGGGTTTGAGACCCGCCTGGGCAGGCGAGACCTCATCTCTACAGTAAATCAAAAAATTAGCCGGGTGTGGTAGCACACGCCTGTAATTCCAGCTACTCGGAAGGCTGCGGCGGAAGGATCGCCGGAGCCCAGCAGGTCGAGGCTGCGGTGGCCGGGAGTGGCCACTGCACTCCAGTCTGGGCAACAGAATGAGACTCCAACTCAAAAAAAAAAAAAAAAATTAGCTGGGCGTGCTGGTGAACACCTGTAGTTCCAGCTACTTGGAAGGCTGAGGCGGAAGGATCACCGGAGCCCAACAGGTTGAGGCCGTGGTGGCCGAGAGCGGCCACTGCACTCCAGTCTGAGTGACAGAGTGAGAATCCAACTCAAAATAATAATAATAATGATAATAATATTACAATAGACATTGTCATTGCTCCACCATCAAGTTCCCCAAGCCAAAGACCTGGACATCACCCTTACTGATCTTTGCCTCAGCTGGGCTCAGGCAATCCTTCCACTTCAGTCTTTCAATTAGCTGGAGCCACAGGTGTGCACCACCACACCCAGCTAATTTTTTTGATTTATTGTAGAGAGGAAGTCTCCCTATGTTGCCCAAGTTGCTCTCAAACCCTCACCTCAGCATCCATGGCTAGATGGTCATCCCAATCCAAGCCCTACCTCAACCTCAGCTTCCCTCTTCCCACAGGTTCCAAAAGGGGGAGGGAAGCAGCTTGGTTCGAGAGCAGCTCGAACCTCCCTGCCAGCCTCAGATCTGACTATGCCTTGTCCTGTCCCTGCTCACACAACCTCCATCGCTCCCTATTGCCCCAGCATTACGCCTGTGCATTTGGCCCATGTCTACCCTCCTTGCCCATTCTGTTCCCACTTCCCAGATCCAACTGCCCAGCCCTCGAATGCATCCAGGGCATTTGCAGATACTATTCCTTCTGCCCGGAATGCTCTTTCCTCCCCTTGTCACCCACTCAACTCTTCTCATACTGTAGGGTCAGAGAAGTTCTCCCTGACCTATGCCTCAACCGCCATATTCACTCAGTTCCAAGGGATTCTTGTTTGGAGCACTTGTCAAGGGTTTGGTGCTGTTTTGTCTTGTTTTGCTTTGTTTTGTTTCGAGTCAGGGTCTCACTCTATCACCCAGACTGGAGTGCAGTGGCATGATCATGGCTCATGGCAACCTCAACTTCCTGGGTTTGGGCGATCTTCCACCCCAGTCTCCCGAGTAGCTGGGACTATGGGCATGCACCACCATGCCTAGCTAATTTTTTACTTTTTTTTTAAATTTTTCACAGCGATGAGATCTCACTAGGTTGCGCAGGTTGTTTTCGAATCCTGGGCTCAAGCAAAACCTTCCTGCATCAACCTCCCAAAGTGCTGGGATTATAGGTGTGAGCCACCCTACCAGCCTACAGGTTGCAAATAACCATTTACACGTGGAATTGTGTGTCCAACATCTTTTCTCCACCTTCTGTGAAGGCAGGAATTGTGCCTGTCTGTGCTCCTGGCCCAGTGCCGGCAGACAATTAACATGTGATTTGTTGACAAAATAAATGAATGCACAAACTGTCCCCCAAAAAATCTAAGTTTATGTCCTAGGACAAATGGTCACCCAGCCTCCCAGCCCACAGCTTCCCTCAGTTGCTTCACAACTGCCCAGAGCCCCTCATTCCCATCCTGGGCTCCAGGTGTAAGGGTCTGGCTGAGTTAGAGGGTGGAGGGTGTGGGATGACTGCCTCCTTTGCTTTTATTCTACAAAAATCAGAACACTCAGCAAAGGGCCTTCGGCAAGGGAGGAAGGGAGGGGCTTGCGAGGGTCTGGGTTTACAAAACAACAACAAAAGCAAACAGCTAGATCCCTGGGATGGAGCCTGACCCCTGAGCAGTCCGCCCACATGAGCTGAGGGCCTCAGGAAGGTGACGTCCCGGTTCAGGGATCTGACCTCAGGCTTCAGCTTCCAATTCCCTCCATTTAGAAGCCAGCTGTGGCCAGCCCGTAGGGAGTGGGTGCTGAGTCAGAGAGGTGAGTCTTAGGTCCTCAGAAGATTGGGAGGGCGGGGCCTGAGTACCCAGATCCTGGGGGCGTGGCCTGAGCTCAAGGGGCGTGGCCGAGCCTGGTCCCTCAAGTTGGACAGGGGCGGAGACTCAGGGGGCGGAACCTAACCCTCAAGGGGCGGGATCAGACACTCAGGGGGTGGAGCCTTGCCTCGAGGGGCGTGGCCAGCACCATCAGGCTGCTCAACCGCGGAACCTGGTCAGCCAGGCGCAGAGCCTGGATTTTGAGGGAAGTGGTCGATGCCCTTAGGATCTTGGGGCGGGGCCTGGGCCCACGAGGGCCGGGCCCTGGCCCCCCCACTGGGCGGAGTGTGGGTCTCTCTGGGCGGGGCCTGGTCCCCCAGGGTCTGCAGGGGCGCGCCGGCGCTCAGGCCCGCGGAGGCAGCGGCTCCACGTTGAGCCAGATGCCGTTCTCCGTACGCAGGATGAGCTCCGGCTTCCGCCGCACCTTGCGCGTTCGGTCCACACTCAGGCGAAAGCGCAGCAGCGTTAGCGCCACCGCCACGCGCATCTCCGCCATGGCGAAACTCTGTCCGATGCAGTTCCTGAAGGACAGAGGACGGGGCTCAGGCCCAGCTGCTGTGTGAGCGGGGGTCCCTGGGCCTCACCTGCCTCGTCTCGAAAATGAGGCAAACCTCCCGGGCTGGGTGAAGGTTCAAATGAGACCCCACGAATTGCTACATTAATGAGAACTTGGGGTCGGGTGTCTGCATGCTGGCGCAGCCGCTTGCTCGCTGTAGGTCCTGGGTAAGGGACCTCCCTTCTGTCTCAGTTGCCTCATCTGTAACACGGGAACGATGGCGTCATAGAGCCAGCCAAGGGGAGCATGTGAGTCCAGAACTCAAGGCCTGGCACGCAGTAGGTGCTCAATATCTAGGGATGTGATTGCAGAGTCTGATTTGGGGGGCCTCCTGGTGCATTAGGGTGGGGGGTGCAGAAAGGAACACCTGAGAAAGATGTTGGAAAGGACACCTGGGTGGGACGTGGTCTCTGCTCCTGACGGGCACATGACCTTCCACTGGCTTGTTCCTCCCACACCTGACTTGGACCCGGGGAAATAGAGGAGTTACCTGGGTCCTGCCGAGAAGGGCACATAGGCCAGTGGGGAGCGCTGCTGTGGATTGTCCGGGTCGAAGCGGTAGGGGTTGTACACCTAGGCAGGAACAGCCTGGGGGTGAGTTTTGGGGCTAGCCCAGCCATCCAGCCTGGCCGCCTCCCTCATCCTCTGGGTCCAGTGCAGCTAGATGGAGAGCAGCAGCTCAGGGCCACCTCTCTCATTCCACCCTATATTCACCACCTCCTTCTGTTGTTCAGGCCCTACAGGGCCTTTTCCTACCCCAGGGCCTTTGCATGTGCTGTTTTCTCTGCCTGGAACACACATCTGCCTGCTGTTTAAACCCCATGGGTCTCAGCTCAAGCATCTCTTCCTCCATAAGGTCTGTCCTGACCACATAAGTTAAAGTACCCCCCACCCACTGGGTCTTATTGATTTTGTGCACGTGTCAATACCAAAAATGGCTTTATTTACTTGCATATTGTTTTCCCTCCAAATGTGAGCTCCGTGAGGGCAAAGACAGTATCATCCTCTGTCCTCTGTGCCCAGCACAGGGTCTGGCACACAGTAGGTGCTCAGAACCTAATGTGTTGACTGAATGCATTAACAAGAAGTGGGTGGATAAATGGGAGGGAAGGGACACTGAGGCCCTGCAACCAGCCATGCTGTCTGGCTCTCTGAGGGTTCTCTGAGGGAGTGGAGGCCCTGCTGTCCCAGGGTTGCACCTGCTGGAGAGAAGGGAGCTGAGGGCAAGGAGGGCTGGGACAGGAGCTCACCTTGGAATCGGGCCACACCATGGGGTTGTGGTGGGTTCCATAGATGCTGACCAAACAGATGATTCCTGGAGGGACAGATGGAGTCAGTGGGGCCAAAGGGAGCCAGATTCTGCTCCAGAAGCATCCCTGTGTCTCCCTGGAGCCATGAGGTTCCTATGAGCCATTGGCCACTATTTCCTGTTCATCCTTCTCGGAAAAATTCTGCTGCCTTATCCACGCCCCTGCCTCTCTCTAAGACAGTGGTTCCCAACCTTTTTGGCTGGTTTCGTGGCAGACAATTTTTCCACAGATTGGAGCGTGAGGGGTGGGATGTGGGATGTGTTGCCAAATCTCATTGCTAATGTTAATCTGTATTTGCAGCTGTTCCCCAGTGCTAGCATCACTGCCTCAGCTACACCTCAAATAGATTCTCAGGCATTCGAGTCTCATAAAGAGAGTGTAACCTAGATCCCTCACATGCACAGTTCAAAATAGAGTTCGCGCTCCTATGAGAACTGAATGCCACCGCTGATCTGACAGAAGACAGAGTGCAGGCGGTAATATGAGCAATGGGGAGAAGCTGTAAATACAGATGAAACTTCGCTTGCTGACCCACCACTCACCTCCTGCTGTGTGGCCCAATTCCTAACAGGCCATATACTGGTACCATTTCATGGTCGGGGGGTTGGGAACCCCTACCCTAAAAGGACTCCATCATCTTCTTTCTGGCTGTTATGCTAGCCACACAGGGCTCTTTCTCACTCACATATCTGACATTGCTCCTCCTCAGCCCAAGCACCTCTCTTGGCTCCCTACTGCCCTCAGGATCAAGTTCAGGCACCACCACCTGGTATTCAAGGCCTTTCACAATTGCACCCTGAGACTCTACTCCATAAGCAGGCTCATACTTGCGCTTACAATCTACAAGGCACAGCAACCATGTTCCCTCCTCCAGGCAGCCCTTCCTGCATTCCTCCCCAGATAGAGCCATTTCTCCATATTTGAGCTGTTCCAGGTTATGTCTCTCCCTTTAACCCATTCCTGATCCCATGTGTCTGGGAATATCTGTGCCCTGCTGTATCTCCTCCCAGAAGGGGCAACAGTCAAAGTCTAGGCATGGGGATGAGGCCTCTGGGGGGCCTCAGCATCACCCAGGACAAGGCTTGGTCTCTAGGGAATATCTGGCAACTGAATGAAACTGACTCTCCCCTATCTGTACACTCACAGGGCCAACCCTGTCACACTGTCTCCTTCCTTCCCACCTGGACTCACCCACCTCTGCCTCAGTTTCCCCCTCACCCAGGAAGCAGCAGGCACATAAAGAGCTCCCTCGGCTACAGGGATAGTGCACCTGGGGCAGGCATGGCCAGACCCCCATGGGCCACAGAGCAGCCCCATGCACAGGGACAGTGCACCAGCAGGCAGGGACACACAGCAGGCACCTTTGGGGATGATGCGCCCATCCGGGAGCTTGATGTCCTCTGTGCAGCGGCGAGAGACAAGAGTCACAGGTGGAAACTGGCGCAGGCTCTCCTTGATGCACATAGTGATGAAGGGCAGCTGAGTCAGGTCATCCCTGGGGAGAAGGGCATGGTGACTCAAGGCCAGCCCACAGTGACAACCCCCACCCCTGAACACACACACACTCAGGAGCAGCTGGGCAGGAATCCAGTCCAGGATTTCAGACTTGCCCCAACTTCCACCATGTGCTGCACTCTGCACTAACACTTAGGATGCAAATGACCTGAGCAGCTGGGGGTGGTGGCTCACACCTATAATCCCAGCACTTTGTGAGGCCTAGGTGAGAGGATTGCCTGAGCCCATGGTTGGAGACCAGCCTGGACAACATGGCAAGACCTCATCTCTACAATAAATCAAGAAAAATTAGCCGGACTTGGTGCCACGTGCCTATGGTTCCAGCTACTTCACTGAGGTGAAAATATTGCCTGAGCCCAGGTCAAGACTGTGGTGGCCATGAGCATGTCATTGCACTCCAACTGGGCTAAGGAGTCTCCAATTCAATACAAAACCAAAACAAATTAAATGACCTGAGCACTGACCAATCAAAACCTCCCTGGCACTGGGGCCCCTGCTGGGCCCAGCATTAA
>NW_007074792.1:24180-29336 GCF_000164805.1 Carlito syrichta | reverse complement strand
CCGCAGCCTCGACCTGTTGGCTCAGGCAGTCCTCCCACCTCAGCCTCCTCAATAGCTGAGACTATAGGCGCATGCCACCATGCCCAGCTAAGGTTTTAATTTTTTTGTAGAGATGAGATCTTGCTATGTTGCCCAGGCTGGTCTCAAATTCCTGGGCTTAAGCAATAATCCTGCCTCAACCTCCCAAAATGCTGGGATAACAAGCATGAACCACCACACAGGCCAAATCTGCCTTTATAACAAATGGGAAAGATGCCTGAAGTTGGGAGAGTCAGGCAGGAGGTGGCATCTAACCACAATTTGATAACACTCTGGTATTTTTGCAGTGGTGTTTGTATGTATGGATACCTTTATGCCAGGGATGTTGTTTACCCTTTATGTGAGCAACATAAAGTTTCTTTGAAAGAGAACATGTTAGGCTGGGTGTGGTATAATCCCAGCACTTTGGAAGGCTGAAGCAGGAGGATCACTTGAGGCCAGGAGTTTGCAACCACCCTGGGCAACATAATGAGACTCTGTCTCTACAAAATAATAAAGTTTGCCAGGTGTGGCAGTGTATGCCCGTGACCCCAGCTATTTAGGAGGCTGAGATAGAAGGATCGCTTGAGCAGTAGAGTGAGACTGTGACTCAAAAAAAAAGAAAAAGAGAGAAAAGAAATAGATACTTGCTGTAAATGACTAAGTTTTGGGGCTGTTTGTTACACAGCATTATTGCAACAATTGCTGACTGGGATGCTTTGAGAACTCCTGCACTGTGAGGCAGGCAGGGGCATTACAATCATCCCCATTTTACAGCTGAAGAATTTGGGAAGCTTCAGTAATTTGTCTAAGGTCACACAGTCAGTAAGTGAGAGAGCAGAGATTCATACCCAAGGCTCTGGCCTCAACCTGACACTCTCATTCCCCCAACCCCACACTGACCACTCCAGCTCCTCCAGCTCCCGGCCTTTCATGACTTCCTGAATCTCTTCCCGGCACTTCTCCTGGTATTCCGGATACTTCGCCAGATTGAAGAGTACCCACGAGAGCCCACTGGATGTCGTGTCGTGACCTGCAGGCAGGTGAGGTCATCTGAATGGAGGCTGCCTGAAGACAGCAGAGATACTATCTGTAGGCACCGGCGCCCTTTCCTGTCTTCCCTCGGCCTCACCCCACATCCTCACCCTCAAACATGAAGGTGTCTGCCTCGGCTCGGATGTCCTCGTCCGACAGTTCCTTTCCGTCTTCATCCTAGAATGGGCAATAGAGGATGCTTGGCCCCCTTCATCCCATCCTCTACATCCTGGGGGCTCCTGAAAAGTCAGATATCCGCCCCCTTTGAGTTAGGGTATCACTCTCACCCAGACTGGAGTGCAGTGGTATGATCATGGCTCACTGCAGCCTTGAATTCCTAGGCTGAAGAGATCCTTCTGCCTCGGCCTCCCGAGTAGCTGAGATTACAGGTGCATGCCACCATGCCCAGCTTTTTAAAAACTTTTGTAGAGACAAGGTCTTGCAGTGTTGCCCAGGCTAGTCTCGAACTCCTGGGCTTAAGCAATCCTCCTGCCTTGGCCTCCCAAAGTACTGGGGATTACAGTTGTGAGCCACCATGCCTGGCCCCACCCATCCCTCTCTTAAGCCAAGTAGTAGGGGGAAATATTCCAGGTAGATGGAACTATGCAACTTGTCCATGAAAGATGGACAGAGGGAGCTGAGTGCAGTGTCTCACACCTGTAATCTCAGCACTTTGGGAGGCAAAGACGAGAGGATTGCCTGAGCCCAGGGTTTCAAGACCAGCCTGGACAACTTGGCAAGACCTCATCTCTACGATAAATCAAAAAATTTAGCTGAGCATAGTGGTGGGTGCTTGTAGTTCCAGCTACTTGGAAGGCTGGGGCGGAAGGATCACTTGAGCCCAGCAGATGGAGGCTGTGGTAGCCATGAGCATGTAACTGCACTCCAGCCTGAGAGACAGAGTGAGATTCTGACAGGAAGGAAGAAAGGGAGGGAGGGAGGGGAGGGAGAAAGAGAGATAGAGAAAAAGGGTCAAAGGTAAGAGGAAGAAGGGAGCTCTTACTTCTTTTTTTTTCTCTCACTATGTTGCCAAGGCTGGTCTTGAATTCCTGGGCTCAAGTGATCCTCCTGCCTTAGCCTCCCAAAATGCTGGCATTACAGGCACAAGCCACTATATCCATGCCTTGGGAGTTCATATTTCTTTTTTGTTTGTTTGTTTTGTTTTTGTTTTTTATTTTTTGAGTTGGAGTCTCACTCTTGTCACCCAGGCTAGAGTGCAGTAGCATGCTCACGGCCACCGCAGCCTCAACCTGCTGGGCTCAGGAGATCCTTCCACCTCAGCCTTCCAAGTAGCTGGAAGTACAGACACATGCCACCATGCCCAGGTAGTTTTTGTGATTTATTGTAGAGACAAGGTCTTACCAAGTTACCCAGGCTGGTCTTGAACCCCTGGGGCTCAGGCAATCCTCTCACCTTGGCTTCCAAAGTGCTGAGCCACTGTGCCCGGCTGGGGGTTCATATTTCTTGAGCAATTTCTGACACCAAGCATCTCTCTGAATGCTTGACAACAACCTTTTTTTCTTTTTTTTGAGTGGAGGTCTCACTCTGTCACCCAGGCTAGAGTGCAGTGATACAGTCATGGCTCACTGCAGCTTTGACCTCCTGGGCCCAGGTGATCCTTCTGCCTCAGTCTCCCAAGTAGCTGGGACTACAGGTATACACCACAATGAACAAATAATTTTTAAAAATTTTTTTGTAGAGATGGGGTCTCACTATGTTGCCCAGGCTGGTCTTGAACTCCAGGCCTCAAGCGATTCTCCTGCCTTGACCCCCAAAGTGCTGAGATTACAAGTGGAAACCACCACATCTGGATAACTTTTAAAAAACTTTTTTTGTAGAGACGGGGTCTCACTATGTTGCCCAGGTTGGTCTTGAACTCCTGGCCTCAAGTGATCCTCCTGCCTCGGCCTCCCAAAGTGCTGGCATTAAAGGTGTGAACCACCATGCCCAGTCAACATTTATCATTTTAGAAAGCTAGTACAGGCTGGGCTCGGTGGCTCAGCCTGTAATCCCGTGCTTAGGGAGGCCAAGGTGAGTGGATTGCCTGAGCGGGTTCAAGAACCGTCCGGGCAACTTGGCGAGACCTCATCTCTACAATAAATCAAAAAATTAGCCGGGCGTAGTACCGCCCGCCTGTAGTTCCAGCTACTTGGAAGGCTGAGCGGAAGGATCGCCGGAGCCCAGCATGTCAAGGCTGTGGTGGCCGGGAGCGGCCACTGCACTCCAGTCTGGGCGACAGAGTGAGACTCCAACACCAAAAAAAAAAAAAGAAAAGAAAAGAAAGCTAGTACAATTCCTGGGGAAGCTGTCTGGAGCAGGGCTCCACCCTCCAGGGCCCAGCCTCACCCTGGCCAGAAGCAGCACATCGATGAAGTCCAAGGTCTTGCCCTGCTTGGCCTTAAGCCAGGCCTCAGCCCCTTGCAGTCGCAGAGCCCGCCGCCGCTCCTGGATGACCTCAGTGGTGAAGTGGTGCACGGTGTCACAGGCTTCCCGGAACCGCCGCCCATCGGCCGTGCGGTAGTAGATACAATCCAGGTAGTGGTGCAGGCGATACTGGCGCCGGACAGCCAGGGCGCTCAGCTCAATGATGGCTGAGATATAATCACTCATCTTCCTGCCAGAGAGAAGAAGGATCGTGAACATAGCTTTTCCCCCTCATCCCGCACAGCCACACCCATAGGTTGGCTAACACAAATCTTTTCTCCCCGTTGGGTAGATAACACAGAGACTTATATTCCCTGTACAAGGTCCAACAATTAAGTGTGCAAACTCATCCTAGAAAAAGTGCTACATACCTTGGTACTATCACTATGATCACCATGGAAGTGTTCCTCTTGGGAAGCTGTGCACTGACATCAGCTCCTAGTCCACCCGGCAAAGCAATTTTGGAACTCTTTCTGGAATGGCCATCAGAACTGTCGTCGTATTACCCTTGATGTTCTGAATGTCATCAGATGTCTTCCTTTCAATATTTCCCTTAACTTCAGGTAAAGAAAAAGTCATTGGGGGCCAGATCAGGTGAGTAGGGAGGGTTTTCTAATACTGTTATTTGTACAGTGCTGCCAATGTAAGTGCACAGTGGCGGGTTTGTGAACTTTTTTTTTTTAGTTGGAATTTCACTCCATCACCCAGGCTGCAGTGCAGTGGCATGCTCATGGACACCCCAGTGTCGACCTGCTGGGCTCTGGAGATCCTTCTACCTCAGTCTTCCAAGTAGCCGGAACTACAGGCATGCGCTACCATGTCCAGCTCATTTTTTTTTTTATCATAGAGATGAGGTCTCGCCAAGTTGCCTGGACTGGTCTCAAACCCGTGGGCTCAGGCACTCCACTCGTCTCGGCCTCCCGAAGTGCTGAGATTACAGGCTGAGTCACCAAACCCGGCCGGTTTGTGAACTTAATTGTCAAAACTCAACAAATAATGATGACGCTTCTGATGGTCATTGCAGAAAAAGAGTTCCAAAATTACTTTAACAGGTGGATGAGGCATTGGTGTTATTGCCTAGTTTCTCAAGGGGAGTATTTCGGAGGTGACTGTAGTGATATTCAGCAATGAGAGATGTAGCACTTTTTCTAGGATGATTCACGAACTTGTCAGGCCTTGCATACTATATTTTAAAAATATTTTTATTTGCAGTTTATTTATTTGTCTATTATTTATGTTTTTGAGTTGGAGTCTCACTCCATCACCCAGGCTAGAGTGCAGTGGCACACTCACGGCCACCCCAGTGTCGACCTCCTAGACTCCGGAGATCCTTCTGCCTCAGCCTTCCAAGTAGCCAGAACTACAGGCACGCACTACCACACCCGGCTGATTTTTGATTATTGTAGAGACAAGATCTTGCCAAGTTGTCCAGGCTGGTCTTGAAGCTGTGGGCTCAGGCAGTCCACTCACCTCGGCCTCCCAAAGTGCTGGGATACCACCTGAGCCACTGAGCCCAGCCAGATTGATTGATTTAAAGAGATGGGGTAAGGGTTCTCACTATATTTGCCCGGGCTTGCCTTGATCTCTTGGTCACTAGGAATCTTTCTGCTTCAGCCTCCCCAATAGCTGGGACTACAAGCCCATGCCACCACACTCACCCCCTTTTTTTTTTTTTTTTT
>NW_007074792.1:23229-24160 GCF_000164805.1 Carlito syrichta | reverse complement strand
CCCCCCCCCCCCCCCCCTTTTTTTTTTTTTTTTTTTCGGAGATGAGATCTTGCTATGTTGCCCAGGCTGGTCTCAAACTCCTAGGCTCAAGTGATCCTCTTACTTCAGCCTTCTGAAGTGCTGGGATTACAGGCATGACCCACTCCATTAGGCCCCAGGTATATAAAACAGGCTCAAAGAGTAATAAGGTCTTTCAATATAGACATAGCAATTATAGCATTACTAAACTAAATAGCTACAACCCTCAGAGTGGGAGTAAATATTTGACTTGCAAATCACATATCTGATAAGGGACTTGTACCTAAAATAGAAAAACTCTTAAAACTCATTTAAGGCCGGGCATGGTGGTTGATGCCTGCAATCCCAACACTTTGGGAGGCCGAGGCAAGAAGATTACTTGAGCCCAGGAGTTTGAGACCAGCCTAGGCAACATAGCAGGATCTCGTCTCTACCAAAAATAAAAAAATTAGCCAAGCATGGTGGTGCCTGCCTGTAGTCTCAGCTACTTGGGAGGCTGAGGTGGAAGGATCATTGAGCCCAGCAGGTCGACCTGGGGTGGCCATGAGTGTGCCACGGCACTCCAACCTGGGTGACAGAGTGAGACTCCAACTCAAAAAAAAATAAAAAATAAAAAAAAAATATCCCTAATAGGAAAATCCGTAGAGCAGGTAAATTAGTCATTGCCTAGACCTGAAGGAGAAGGGAGAAGGAGAGTCCTGCTAATATGTATGAGGATTTTTTGAGGGGGGTGATGAAAATATTCTAGACTTGATTATGGTGATGGCTGCACAACTCTGCATATGCTAAAAGCAATTCAGTTGTATATTTTATTTTTATTTTTTTATTTTTTTGAGTTGGAGTTTCACTGTCGCCCAGACTGGAGTGCAGTGGTCGCTCCCGGCCACTGCAGCCTCAACCTGCTGGGCTCCGG
>NW_007074792.1:21266-22900 GCF_000164805.1 Carlito syrichta | reverse complement strand
CGTGGGCTCAGGCAATCCACACACCTCAGCCTCCCAAAGGCGCGGGATTACAGGCTGAGCCACCGAGCCCGGCTCAGTTGTATACTCTAAATGAGTGGCTTGTATAGTTTGTAAAGTATATATTAGTAAAACTGCTATTTACAAAACTAAATGCAGCCGGGCACAGTTGCTCATGCCTGTAATCCAAGCACTTTGGGAGGCTGAGGTGGGAGAACTGCTTGAGCCCAGGAGTAGGAGACCAGCCTATGCAACATACAAGACCCTGTCTCTACAAGAAATGTTAAAAAAAATTAGCTGGGCTTGGTGGTGTTTACCCATAGTGCCAGCTACTCAGGAGACTGTTGAAGAAGGATTGCTTGAGCCTAGGAATTTGAGTCTACAGTGAGCTATGATTGCACTACTGTGCTCCAGCCTAGGCAACAAAGAAAGACCATGTCAAAAAAAAAAAAAAAAAGAATAAAAAAATCTAAATGGTATTGCAGGGTTGCAAGGAACTGTCCTTTATCCTGAAATGAGTTTGTTTTCATGCACTTCTCACAGTCTGTCATTTTCTCGTTCATTTATTTACTCATGGTTACTGCCTGTCTTCCCATCAAAATGGAATTTCCAGAAGAACAAAGTCTTATCTGTCTTCTTGACTACTGTGTTTCCAGCACCTAGTTCAGGGCTGGCACCTAGTAGGCACTCAATACACATTTTTTGGATGAATTAATTAAGTACTAGGACTGAGCCGGGCGTGGTGGCTCACATCTGTAATCCTAGCACTTTGGAAGGCAGAGTCGAGAGGAATGTTTGAGCCCAGGGGTTCGACACCAGCCTGGGTAACTTGGTGAGATCTCATCTCTACAATAAAAAAATCAGAAAAATTAGCCAGGCATGCTGGTGCATGCCTGGAGTTCCAGCTACTTGGAAGGCAGAGGTGGAAGGATCGCCTGAGCCCAGCAGATTGAGGCTGTGGTAGCCATGAGCATGCCACTCTATCCTGGGTGATGGAGTGAGATTCCAACTACAAAAAATAAATTACTAAAACCATCTCTGCCTGGCCCAAGTGAAACGTGCCCCTCTGATGCCCAGAGTAACAAAATCATCAGTTTGTTATTGAGAACCTACTACATGTTACAAACCTTGTATTCTTTATCTCTTTCATTCCTTACATCCCCACTGAGGCTATAAGCTACATGGAACTGTGACTGTCTTTGCTCACTACCATATCCTCAGCAGCTGGCAAAGTCCCAGGTACAGAGTAGGTACACAATGAATATTTGATGAATAAATGAATTCATGAACCAGGGCAATGGTTACTTAGTTCATTCACTCAACAAATATTCTCTGAGCATTGATGCTGTGCCAATGCTATATCATTTTATTCTTAGAGCATCTCTTACAGAGTCAAGGATGGTCCTCATTGTTTTACAAATAAGAGAACAGAGGCCCAAAGAGTTGGAGGGAGACATTTTCCAAAGGCCACACACTCTGTAGAGAAATGAGAAAAACTAACATTTACTGAGCACCTATTATGTGCCAAGCCATTGACTAACATGATCTCTCTTAATTCTCACATGATGACTATGAAAAAGGAACTATGGCGTCTGTTTTGTTTTTCCTTTCTTTCTTTTTTTTTTTTTTTTTTTTGA
>NW_007074792.1:13137-20448 GCF_000164805.1 Carlito syrichta | reverse complement strand
AATTTTTTTATTTATTGTAGATACCAGGTCTCACCAAGTTGCCCAGGTTGGTCTCAAACCCCTGGACTCAGGCAATCCTCTCACCTCAGCCTCCCTTTGAAAGTGCTAGGATTATAGGCTTGAGTCACCATGCCTGGCAAATTTTTTAAAAATTTTGTAGAGATGGAGTCTCACTATGTAGCCCAAGCTGGTCTCAAACTCCTGGGCTCAAGCAATCCTCCTGTCTCAGCCTCCCAAAGTGCTAGGATCACAGGTGGGAGCCATCACGCCCAGCTTTTTTGGGGGGGAGGGGCATTGAGGTTTCACTCTGTTGCCCAGGCCAAAGTGCAGTAGCATGATCACAGCTCACCACAGCCTCAACCTCCTGGAATCAGGTGATCCTCCCTCAGCCTCCCAAGTAGCTGGGACTATAGGCACACACCACCACACCCAGCTATTTTTTTTTGTTGTAGAGATGGGGCCTCGCTATGTTGCCCAGGCTGATCTTGAGCTCCTGGGTTCACACAATCCTCCAGCTTCAACCTTCCAAAGTGCTGGGATTACAGGCATGAGCCCAGCACAGCCCAGCCCAGTCCTGCCCATTTTTCGGTTAAGGAAACTGAGACTCAGTTTGCTGGAACCACGAGGCTGGTCAGTGGAGGGTGCCCATGACCCAGGGCTGCCTAATTCCTAGGAGTTCCCTTTCTCTCTTGCTACTCTGGAACAGCTGGCTTTGTCTTTCCGAGGAAGGTCACACTTACTCTTGGCAGTTGCTGTTGTAGCTGAAGACACATTTTTGAAGACTATCCAGCGTCATGAGGCTGACATGCTCGAACATGTCAAGGGAGACCACTGAGCCCTCTGCCAGACGCCGCCATTTTGCCTGTAAGAGAGAAACCCCACGGCGAGTGGGCATGGAGACCGCAGACGGGAGCCGGCCAGACAAGGACCTGGCTGCAGCTTCACTACAAACCCATTTTATGGACAAAGCAGGTGAGGCCTCCTGACATCACACAGCTTGCCCATGAGTTGAAGCCTGGACCGGCCTCACTCTGGTGACCCACTTCATACGAAGCCCAGGGACTCACATGCATGACATCGGTGCACTGGTTGAAGATCTTCATGTAGGGCTTCAGGATGTCGAAGTGGAAGGCGGGCGTCAGCAGGCGGCGGTGTCGGCTCCACTTGTCGCCTTTGCTAAGCAGCAACCCATCCCCTGGGCCCAGAAGACTGAGGTTAGGGGCCTCCCATGCTACTCTGAAACCCTCCAGAGAGCCCCATGCCCTGAAGCCCCAAGCCTTAGCCTGCTCACTTGGCACTCACCTAGCCAAGGTTTCAGGAAGCCATAGAAAAGGTCATCCTTGGGCGCAATGGCAGCTGTGGAGATGGAAGAGACAGAGATGGCTCAAAGCAGAGTTGTGACCCTTGACCTTTGCTCATGACTTCCTTGGGCCTCGTCTCTGGGCTCTGACCTCCCACCTCACCCCTCCAGTCCCTCCCCCACACCTGCCTCAGACCTTTATAACACCATGATCTGAACATGGGTCTCCCCTGTTCAAACACCTCCTATGGCTCCACATTGTCCTTAGAGAAAGTTCAAGTTTTGCCGAGCCTCGGAAGCCCTGCCCCACCTGGCCTTCATATGCCTCTCCTGCCTCGTCCTTCAGCACATACCTGATAACCCCGTTCTCATCTCCAAACCCTTGGCCAGGCTGTGCTCTCTATCGAGGATGGCCTTCTTCCCCTAGACCACCCCCCACCTTTTAAAAATATCAACATTTTATTTTATTTTACTTTATTTTTGCATAGGGGTCTCACTCTGTCACCCAGGCTGGAATGCAGTGACATGATCATGGCTCACTGTAGGCTCAGGAGATCCCTTCCACCTCAGACTCCCAAAAAGCTGGGATTATAGGAGCACGCCACCACACCAGCTTAATTTTTTTTTTTTTTTTGTAGAGACAAGGTCTCACTATGTTGACCAGGCTGGTCTCAAACTCCCAGGCTCAAGTAATCCTCTCACCTCAGCCTCCTCTAAGTGCTGGGATTATAGGCGTGGGCCACTGCACCTGGCCTTCTCTCTCTGTCACCCTGGCTGGAATGCAGTGGCGTGATCCTAGCTTACTATAGCCTTGAATTCCTGGGCTCAGGCAATCCTCCTTCCTTAGCCTCCTGAGTAGCGGGGAACTACAGGTACACACCAGCATGTCCAGCTAATCTTTTATTTATACTTTTTTTGTAGAGGCGACATCTTGCTATGTTGTCTAAGGTGGTCACAAACCCCTGACCTCAAGTGATTCTCCTGCCTCTGCCTCCCAAAGTGTTGGGATTACAGGTGTGAGCCACCGCACCAACTCATCCCCCTCTTTTCTGCCAGCTCAGGTCATCTGAATCATACCTCCTATACTCCCAGCTTCCAGCCTCGCCCTCTCCAGTCTGTCCTTCACGCTGGTCCCAAGCAGATCTCAACTGACCATCAGATCTGACCATGCCCCTTCCTGCTCACATACCCATCATCCTCAAGCACCAGCTGCTCAACCCATTTTTTTTTTAGTTGGAGCCTCACTCTGTCGCCAAGGCTGAGGTGGCTCAGCCTTGACCTGCTGGGCTCAGGTGATCTTTCCGCCTCAGCCTTCCAGGTAGCTGGAGCTACAGGCATGTGCCATCATGTCTGGCTAATTTTTCTTGATTTATTGTAGAGATGAGGTCTTGCCAAGTTGCCTAGGCTGATCTTGAACCGGTGGGCTCAGGCAATCCTCTCACCTCAACCTCCCAAAGTGCCAGGATTATAGGCGTGAGCCACCACCACATGGCCTTCAACCCATTTTCAAAGCCCTGAATGATCTACCCTGATCCCCTCAAGACACCTCTATCCTCTACCTCCCTCCCACATGACATCACAGAACATTTCTCAGCTCCTCAAAAAGGCCATGTGTTCTCTACCCTGAGTGTCCACCAGCTGCTCTCTCTGCCCCAAACAGTCTTTCCTCATCCTCTGACCTCAACTTAGATGCCATTCCCTCCCCCACCAACCACTCTGGACTGTATCTGTTTAGTTACAAGACCCTCAAGGGGAGGGACCATGTTGAGCTCTGGTATATTGGTGCTAAAGAAAAAAATTTTTTTTTGAGTTGGAGTCTCACTCGGTCACCCAGACTGGAGTGCAGTGGCCGCTCCCGGCCACCGCAGCCTCGACCTGCTGGGCTCCGGCGATCCTTCCGCCTTAGCCTTCCGAGTAGCAGGAACTACAGGTGCGCGCTACCACGCCCAGCTAATTTTTTGATAGTATTGTAGAGATGAGGTCTCGCCAAGTTGCCCAGGCGGGTCTTGAACACGTGGGCTCAGGCCATCCACTCGCCTCACCCTCCCAAAGCGCGGGATGACAGGCTGAGCCACCGAGCCCAGCTGAGAAATTTTTACTGAATGAATGAATGAACCCATCAATTGATCAAAGAATGAATGATGAAAGAATGAATGGATGGATGGATGGAAGGATGGATGAGTGGATGGATGGATGGATGGATGAGTAGATGGACGAATGGACAGACAGACGGATGACTGATGGAGCGAATCCCCCCTCTATAAGCTGAACAGGTTTAGGATTGAATGGGCAAGGTCCCAGGAAGGAAATACCTGAAACTCAAGTATTATCACTTTCACCTGAATGTGACTCAGCTGCCTACACACACAGCCTCCCCAGAAATTGGCCAATTGCATGCACAGTCATCTGTCCACTCATTCTCCCATTCAACACACGTCTTCTGCCACCTTTCTGTGCCCAACCCATGTTGGGTGACGCTGGGGACGCAGAGATGGCTCCGCTCTACGCCCTGCCTGGAGGAGCCTCTGGGTGGAGTGGGGAAAGGAAGCAGAGACACACCATGCAATTATCTAGAAGGCAGAAAGTGTGCCAGGTGCTAAGAAAAGTACAAAGAAAGGACTGTGGGGAATCAGGGCAGGTTTTGTGGAGGAGGCAGAAGAAGAAGGTGGGGGTCTAGTCACTCCTCTCCTTCCTAGGGTCCGAACTTACAGGCATCTTTCTGACATCCAGAAGATCTTGGTCAATGGCTCCCCTGCTCAAACACCTCCCATGGCTCCCTACCATCCTCAGGATAAAGTGCAAGCTCATTCACTTTGCAGGCAAGAGTCTGCTTAACTCCAAGTCTCACATCCCATTTCTCCCAGTACGTTATCTCCACTCCAGTCCTGTCATCTGAATTCCCCTGGAACTGTCACATACTTGCATCTTTACATGAGCAGGAACCTCTATCTGGCACTCCTCACCTGACAAATGCTTATGCATTATTTAAGGACCAGCTTTACTGACACCTCCAGAAAGCCTTTCCCAGTTCCCCTTAGCTGAGTTCTTGCTCTCCCATCCTCAGATCTCTCCTCCACTCCCACTCAATGCCAACTCAACTCAATGCCAGGAGAGTCTGTGTCCAGATTGCCTCTCTCATCAGTTTCGCCCTCCAGTGAAGAACGGATGCCAGTGCTTACCCTGGAGAAGAGTGTATAAGAAACCCCCCCACGAGGTACCCAGCACTGGAAAGCTGCATGTCACTGGGGCAGCAAGTTTCAGTTCTGGGCCAACCGTGTCTGGGACCAAGTTCCAGCCCTACCCCTAACTAGATATGTACCCCAGACATGTCACCACCGCCAAAGGAGGACATTGACCAATCCTTCCTCATGGCAGCCCTATAAGACTCAACAAGTTAATGTGTTCCTGGCACATGGTAGATGCTCATTAAATACATGTGTACGTAAATGAACTGACCAGTTATTAGCTTTCTTTTCTTTAAGCTGGGTCTCATTCTTGTTGCCCAGATTGGAGTACAGTGGCATGATCATGGCTCACCGCAGCCTTGACCTCCTGATTTTCCCACCTTAGCCTCCCGAGTAGCGGAGACTACAGGTATGTGCCACCACACCTGGCTTTTTTATTTTTATTTTATTTTATTTTTTTTGAGTTGTAGTCTCACTCTGTTGCCCAGACTGGAGTGCAGTGGCCGCTCCCGGCCACCGCAGCCTCGACCTGCTGGGCTGTGGCGATCCTTCCACCTCAGCCTTCCAAGTAGCCGGAATTATAGGCGCGCACTACCACGCCCGGCTGATTTTTTGATTTATTGTAGAGATGAGGTCTTGCTGCCCAGGTGGGTCTCGAACCCGCGGGCTCAGGCAATCCACTCACCTCAGCCTCCCAAAGGCGTGGGATTACAGGCTGAGCCACCAAGCCCGGCTGGCTTTTTTTTTTTTTTTGGTAGAGATGAGGTCTTGCTATGTTGCCCAGACTGGTCTTGAACTCCTGGGCTCAAGTGATCCTCCTGCCTCAGCTTCTCAAAGTGCTGGGACTACAGGTGTGAGCTACTGCACCCAGCCCATTGGCTATTTTTATTGCTGTCATCATAATGATCGCTTATTGGCATCAAGAGCTTGTGAAATGAATATCTGGGTCCTCTCTGATAGAAAATGAATGCACAGCTGCTATGGAAAACAACAAGGTGGTTCCTTAAAAAGTTAAATATAAGCCGGGCTCGGTGGCTCAGCCTGTAATCTCGTACCTTTGGGAGGCTGAGGTGAGTGGATTGCCTGAGCCCACGGGTTCGAGACCTGCCTGGGCAATTTGGCAAGACCTCATCTCTACAATAAATCAAAATGAGCTGGGCATGGCAGCACACACCTGTAGTTCCAGCTACTTGGATGGCTAAGGTGGAAGGATCACCGGAGCCCGGCAGGTCGAGGCGACAGAGTGAGACTCCAACTCAAAAAAAAAAAAAAGTTAAATATAGAATTATTGCATGACCTGGCAATTTTACTCCTGAGTATCTACCTCAGGTAAAGGAAAACACATGTACACACCAAAACCTGAACACATATGTTCAGAGTAGGAAGAGTCACAACAACCAAAAGACAGATAACAACCCAAGTGTCCATTAGCAGATGAACAGATAAGCCAAACATGGTCTATCCATCCAATAGGATATTGTTCAGCTTTATTTTTTATTTATTTATTTTTTGAGCTGGAGTCTCAATTCTTGTCACCCAGGCTGGAGTGCAGCAGCATGCTCACGGCCACTGTGGCCTCCACCTGCTGAACTTAGGCAATCCTTCTGCCTCAGCCTTCCAAGTAGCTGGAACTACAGACACAATGCCACCACGTTCGGCTAGTTTTTTAAATTTACTGTAGAGACGAGGTCTCACCAAGTTGCCCAGGCTGGTCTCAAACCCATGGGCTCAGGCAATCCTCTCACCTTGGCCTCCCAAAGTGCTGGAATTACAGGCTGAGCCACCACACTCAGCCTGTTCAGCTTTAAAAAGGAACAATCGAGCATTTCATATCGGTAAAATCACACACTATGTGATCTTTTGTGTCTGGCTTACCTTGGAGAAGAGTGTATGAGAAATCCCCCCCACGTGGTACCCAGCACTGGGTACTTGTAATCTCAGCACTTTGGGAAGCCTAGGTAGAAGGATCACTTGAGCCCAGGAGTTTGAGACCAGCCTAGGCAATGTAGTGAGACCTCATCTCTCTAAAAATTTTTTTAAAATTAGCTAGGCTGGCTGGTGGCTCAGGCCTATAATCACCAGCACTTTGTGAGGCCGAGGTGAGAGGATTGCCTGAGCCCACAGGTTCTAGACCAGCCAGGGCAACTTGGCGAGACCTCATCTGTACAATAAATAAAAAAATTAGCCAGGTGTGATGGTGCATACCTGTAGTTCCAGCTACTTGAAAGGCTGAGGTGGAAGGACCACCTGAGCCTAGCAGGTCGAGGGGTGGCTGTGAACATGCTACTGCACTCTAGCCTGGGTGACAGAGTAAGACTCCCAACTCAAAAAAAAAAAAAAAATTAGCCAGGCATGGTGGTATGCACCTGTAGTCTCAGCTACTCAGAAGGTTGAGGCAGAAGGACCACGGAGTTTGAGGTTACAGTGAGCTGTGATTGTACCACTGCCCTCCAGCCTAGGTGATAGAGTGAGACCCTGACTCAAAAAAAAGGGAGTGAAGCTCTGACAGTGTGGATGAACTCTGAACACACGATGCTGCGTGAAGAAGTCAGACACAAAAGGTCACATAGTGTGTGATTTTACCAAAACGAAATGTCCAGAACAGGCAAATTCATAGAAAGAGACCACAGATTTGAGGTTACCCGGGGAGGGAGAGGGGGAAGTTGGAAGTAATTACTTAATAGGTACAGGGTTTTTTAATGGGGTGATTAAAAATTTCGAAACTAGAGAGAGCTGGTAATTGCACAACATGGTGAGTACACTAAATCTTACTGCTTGTTCACTTTTAAATGGTTAATTGCATGCTATGTGACTATCACCTCAATT
>NW_007074792.1:5885-13117 GCF_000164805.1 Carlito syrichta | reverse complement strand
GAATAGCCGGGCATGGTGACTCATGCCTGCAAACCCAGTACTTTGGAAGGTTGAGGCAGGTGGATTGCTTGAGCTCGGGAGTTCTAGACCAGCTTGTGCAACATAGTGAGACCTTGTCTCCACCAAAAAAAAAAAATCAAAATATTAGCCAGGCATAGTGGCAAGCACCTGTAGTTCCAGTTATTTGGGAGGATTGCCTGAGCCCAGGAATTCAAGGCTGTGATGAGTTATGACCATGCCACTGCACTCCAGCCTAGGCAACAGAGTGAGCTCCCACTTAAAAAAAAAAGAAAAACACATGTATATATGCCTATATATATCTCAACTTGTTCTCCATAAAGCATTTTTATCTACTTTCTCTCATTAATATCCCCTGTTCCAAAAGCCCATAAGACCATGGAGAAACAGGCTCCAAGAGTTGTGCCTTCCCCAGAGCCCAGGGGCTGTGAGGGTCCAATCCCAGGGGACTCCCAGGTGGAGGGCCCTGGTGGGGGATGGAGTCTGTGACTCGAATGGGACCTGTCTAAACCAGGCGGGAGCACCCGGGAGCCGGGAGGCTTCACTCCAGGCTGACTCATTGGCCCACCTTCTCCATCCTGGAGTTCCCTGTCGGGCTTCTCCAGCCAGGGAGGCAAGGATGTCCTGCCTGTTTGTGAGGGAGGAGGAGGAGGCCTGAACATATTCTAAGTGCCAGGCCCATGCTGGAGGCGTTACTTGGGGTCTCCCAACCATGCAGGATGGGGCTTAGGAGACTGATGCTCTGGGGAGGAAAAGAAGGAGAGAGAAACAAGGAAGGGGGAGTAGGAGGAAGAAGAATAGAAGAAGGAGGAAGGGGAGAGGAAGAAAAGGAGGAGGGGGGAGGAGGAGGAGGAGAAGCAGAGGAGGAGGAGGGACAGGAAGAGGAAAAGGAGGAGAAAGAAAAAAAGAGAATGGAAGAGAAGGAGGAGGAAAAAGAACAGGAGGAGAAAAAGAAAACAGAGGAGGAGGAAAGGGAAAAGAAAAGGAAAGAGACAAGGAGGAAGAGACAAGGAGGAGGGTAAGGAGGAGGGAGAGAAAAAGGAAAAAAGAATCTGAAAATGCAGAAGAGGAAAAGCCCTTATCTTTTCTTTTTTTTTTTTTTTTTGAGTTGGAGTCTCACTCTGTCACCCAGACTGGAGTGCAGTG
Source organism: Carlito syrichta (assembly GCF_000164805.1). Lineage (NCBI taxonomy): Eukaryota > Metazoa > Chordata > Mammalia > Primates > Tarsiidae > Carlito > Carlito syrichta. The sequence continues at coordinate 11,953 of NW_007074792.1, read as the reverse complement.
GCCGCTCCTGGCCACCGCAGCCTCGACCTGTTGGGCTCTGGCGATCCTTCGCCTCAGTCTTCCAAGTAGCTGGAATTACAGGCATGCGCTACCACGCCTGGCTGATTTTTTGATTTATTGTAGAGATGAGGTCTCACTGCCCAGGTGGGTCTCGAACCCGCGGGTTCAGGCAATCCACTCACCTCAGCCTCCCAAAGGCGCAGGATTACAGGCTGAGCCACAGAGCCTGGCTGGAAAAGCCCTTACCCATGCCTGCCTACAGTGTATGACTGAGTCTTCACAACTGCCCCCACTCTACAGATCAGAAACCAAGGCCCTGAAGTCACAGAGCAAGTACATGCTGAAGCCAGAATCCAGCCCCACCCACCCGATGCCTGGCCAGGGCCCTTCCCACACGTGTGGCCACCCCTTGCAAACATCACCTCTTCCAAGGCTGAGGTGTTCCCCTCAGTTCAGTGTGGACTGTCATCCCTTCACAAATGCAATCATAGGGGATGAAGAGGCATCACTGGGGACAGGAAGGACGGAGGACCCTTCCTCTTTCGTGGCTCCCGGGTGGCAGCCTGGAAGAACATCTCCAGGTGCGGGCTTACCGAAGCCCAAGCTGAGGCCAGAGATTCTAAAATTCCTCGGAGCTCCCCTTTTCCACCCCTCTCCTGCCCGATGCCTCTGAAAGTGACCACTTATGAGGAAGACCAGAGCTGGACAAACATGTGCCCAGCCCTGAAGGGTTAGACAACTTCTGTGGAAAAGAGTGTAGTGATTCCTAAAAGATCTAAAAATCGGCCTTCCACACGACCCAGCCTTCCTCTTACTGGGAATATACCTAGAGGAACTCAAGTCATTCTACAAAAAAGATACCTGCACATGCATGTTTGTTGCAGCACCATTCACAATAGCAAAAACATGAAAACAACCATGCTGCCCATTGAAAGTGGACTGGGTAAAGAAAAGGTGGCACATATACACGATGGACTGTTTTGCAGCCATAAAGAAGAAAAAAATTAGGGACTTTGCAGCAACTTAGAGTCTAGGATGGATTTAGAGTCTATCATACTCTGATCTATCACAGAAACAAAGAACTGAGTACCACATGTTCTCACTCATAAGTGGACCCTGAACATTTATTGTAATACTACATAAAAGAGATTGGCAGTAACCGGAAACTGCCAGGGAAGCGGGGGAGCACATAACATCAATGGGGTACCTGATCTCAAATCAGGTGAAGTGGGGTCCAAGGGGAGGCCCAAACTTTACCTGTATCATGACCTTTTGTCTACCTAATTCTGAGTTATACCCCACATCTTTAAAATAAATTTTTAATAAATAGAACTGATCATGGGTCTGTCTAGGGACTCAGGGAGGGTTTCCTGGAGGAGGTGGCCATTGGAGGAGAGTGTTGAAGGCTGAGCAAGAGCTCACCAAGCACACTTGGGAGTTCTACACCTCAGGGACAGGTGTGGACTGTGGAAGAAAGAAGTAATTTTGCCACATCTCCCTCCCTCCCCGTCAGGGTCAGCCAAGTTGATGACACCATGCTTCAGGTTGGGCTACAACAGCCCTGGCCATGATGGGAGTGTTAGCACCCAAATGATAGGAGTGCCACAGCCTGAGATTGAACAACATGTACTTAACAAAACCTGAAATGAATAGCTGCCTATCCAAACGTGCTTGGCATTGACTTCTAAGTGGGTGGACATTCCCTCAAAGTTCCTGAAATTCTTAGTCACTGTTACATCTTTGTCCATGCTGTTCCCATAATTGATTGCCATTTCTGTTTTGGGGAACTCCTATTCATCCTTCAAAGCCCTACTCAAACAACGCTTCTGCTGGATAGCCCACCTGGCTAGAATCCCAGGTGGGCTCTGGGAGTTGAGGACTCACCCATTGCTCAGAGGCCCAGTGTGCCTACCTGAGGCTCCCAACAGGGGCTTGATATAATCAGGGTGCACCAGAACCAACAGTGGCAGGATGGGTCCCATCCACACCAAGATCACGTGGTGCATGTTGTCTAGCACCTTCTTCTCATCTTGAAGGCCCGTCTCATTTGGGAGGTACTGCAAGAGGTAAGAGGGGGACGATCAAGAGAGGCACAGCCCAGCTTTTCTGGCCTCTTCCTCCCACCACCTCCTGTAGCTTCAAAGCAAACCCAGCAGTGCTGTGTGATTTGGGGCAGTTGGCCACATCTCTCTGGGCCTCCATTTCCTCATCTGAAAAATGGCGAAGAACCAACTCTCCCTCTGAGGGCAATTGAGAGGGTAAGAGACCCAGCATGGTCCGGACACACAGCTGGTGTTCACGAAATAAAAATGGTGGCCCACTGTGGTGGCTCCTGCCTGTAATTCCAGCACTTTGAGAGCCTGAGGCAGGAGGATCACTTGGGGCCAGAAGTTCAAGACCAGGCTGGACAATATAGTGAGACTTCATCTCTTAAAAAAAGAAAAATTAGCCGGGTGTGTTGGTATGCACCTATAGTCCCAGCTACTTGGGAGGCTGAGATGGGAAGATTGCTCAAATCCAGGAGTTCGTGGCTGCAGTGAACTATGATTGGACCGTTGTGGCCAGCCTGGGCAGAGAGAGAGATCTTGTCTCTAAATAAATAAATAAATAAAGTAAAATAGTAGCAGTAAACACAATAATGATATGGGTGGCATGTATCAAGTACTCACAATGTTTGTAATAAAATGTTTCTACTGTTGTGTGTGTGTGTGTGTTTGTGTGTGTATGTCAGGGTCTCACTCTGTCACCAGGTTGGCACAATCATGGCTCACTGCAGCCTTGACCTCCTGAGCTCAGGCAATCCCTTCACCTCAACCTTCTGTCTCTGGGACTATAGGTACCCACTATCACACCCAACTAATTCGTTGTTTTATTTTTGAGTCGGAGTCTCACTCTGTCACCCAGGCTGGAGTGCTGGAGTGCAATGGCAACTGCAGCCTCGACCTGCTGGGCTCAGGTGATCCTTCTGCCTCAGCCTTCCAGGTAGCCGGAACCACAAACACATGCTACCACACCTGGCGATTTATTTATTTATTTATTTATTGTAAAGATGAAGTCTCACCATGTTGCCCAGGTTGGTCTTGAACCCATGGGCTCAGGCAATCCTCTCACCTTCGCCTCCCAAAGTGCTGGGATGACAGGCTTGAGCCACCACGCCTGCTTGACTAATGTTTTTGTTTTTTTTTTTTGAGTTAGAGTCTCACTCTGTCGCCCAAGTTGGAGTACAGTGGCACACTCACAACCACCACAGCCTCGACCTTTTGGGCTCAAGTAATCCTTCCACCTCAGCCTTCCAAGTAGCTGGAACCACAGGCACATGCCACCACGCCTGGCTAATTTTTTGATTTATTGTAGAGATGAGGTCTCGCCAAATTGCCCAGGCTGGTCTTGAACCTGTGGGCTCAGGCAATCCTCTCACCTCAGTCTCCCAAAGTGCTGGAATGACAGGCATGAGCCACCATGCCCAGCCCTACTATTGTTATATTTAACACAAGTCTGCACTGTTGGGGCTTTTGTGGGCATTGTTCATATACTGGCATGTTCCACCTACACATGGACCCTCTGAGGTTGTTCCTACTCTTTTCCCAGTTTTACTTTGCTCAGAAAGGTCAAGTGGCTTGTCTGGAGTGACAAGTAAGTGACTGTCCTGATTTGGGCTCTTCCAGAAGCAGGTCCCGAGGCGAGGGCTCTAGGACACGTCATTTATTTGGGAGGCGATCCCCTCAAAATATGGGTTGTGGTGTGGGGGAGTGAAACAGGGAGGAAAAAGTCAACCCACCAGAAGGCAAGGGAGCTGGTACATTGGTCCACTCCTGCCCAGGGGGTCATTTGCTGGGAGTGGGGGGTACTCCCATGGGGGGTAGGCATCAATTCCCAAGCTCATGGTACACACAGGTAGAGTGGGCTCCAGCCACCAGAGGAAGCCCCTAGAACGCAGGTGCTGCCAGCCAGAAGTCAGGCCACTGCATCCAGAAATGGGCTGAAATGGGCAGGTGCTGGTATCTGTCACAGCGGCAAAGCCAGGGCCCACACACAGGCCACCCAGCTGCAAAACCATTCTTTTTTTTTTTTTTTGAGTCGGAGTCTCACTCTGCCATCCAGGCTGGAGTGTAGTGGCACAGTCGGCTCACTGCAGCTTCAACCTGCTGGGCTCAGGCTATCCTCCTGCCTCAGGCCCTCTCCCCAACCCCCAAGTAGTCAGGACTACAGACACATGCCACCACACCTGGCTAATTTTTTTGATTTTTTTTGTAGAGACGAGGTCTCACTGTGTTGCCCAGGCTGGTCTCGAACACCTGGCCTCAAGCCATCCTCCCTCCTTGGCCTCCCAAAGTGCTGGGATTGCAGGCGTGAGCCACCATGCCCAGCCAAGACTGCTCTTTCATAGCCTGCTCTATGAAGCAGAAGCACATCGGGTTCAGTGGCAGGCCAATATGAGCTCACATCCACTGTGAGGGGCTGTGTGACATTAGGCAAGTCATTTAACCTCTCTGAACCCGAATCCCTAAGAATGAATCCTGTAAATAGAGCAGATCTACCTTATGTCACAGGCTGTGGGAATTGGGGGACAGCTCAGTTATGAAGCAGCCTAACCCAGTGCCTGGCCGAATGGAGGAACTGTGTTTCCTTCCCCATCAGGTCATGGTTTCCCTGTCCAAATGCAAGGGCCATCGTGGCCTCCCATGGAACCACATGGGGCCAGGAGCTGGCCTGGACCCACAGAGTCAAGGCTGGGCTTTAGAGCTGGCCCGGGTCAACTGCCTTAGACACCAGAGCCTGGCCACTGCCTCCACGACAACCACTGAATCCAGAGACGGCTTCCTGGAGTAAGGGCATTGGAGATGGGGTATGAAAAATGGGTAGACGTTTATCAGGCAGAGAAAGATATTCTAGGCAAAGAGCACGGTTTTGGCAAAGGCCATGGGGCTGGGATGTTTGAGCCCTGCTAGAGGAGCAGGAAGTATTTGTTCTGTCTCATCCCAGCTGTGTCCCCTTGGGGTAAACTCCTTGCCCTCTCTGAACCTCGGTCGCAAACTCCATAAGAAAAAGTCTGCTGGTACCCCCAAGCAGATACTTGGGAGGATATGGGAAGGCAGCAGGCCTGTTACCTCCTTATTGAACTCGCTGGACCTACTCAGCCCAGCCCAGCTGGGCCACACTTACCATCCCCAGATGGCCCAGCAGCCAGTTGCGGCGGGGCGGCTGGGGGAAACAGCGCAGCCGGCAGCAGGTAATGTAGAAGCGCCGGCAGAGCCCCAGAACCTGCAGCAGCAGGCGGAAGACGAAGAAGAGTCCCAGAAGGAGGAGGGTGGACACCGCGTATATGCGGAACGCTGTCTTCTCCAGCCCCAGGACATGCAGCAGGTAGTCTGTGACGGGCAGCATCCTGGGGACACAGGTTGGGGGAGGGGTCAGTGCCATACACACCAGGACCTTGGGGCAGGCGTGGTGTGCCTGGTGCACCGCAGGAGCCCAACCCACGGGAGCCCCAGACACCGAGGACACTCATCCTTCCTCCAGCTGTGACGTCCCTCCCTCCCACTGTGGGCCAGATGGATGCACACGGGGTGCACCGGGCACCTTGGCAGTTGCTTTTACAGGGACCCCTGTGATTCCCCCACCATGGGGCTTTCTCTGCCAGTGCACAGCTGCTCAGAGCCCCGAAAAAAAAGACCACCCTCCCTGGGGTACGGTGACCCTGAGCTGTGGGTTCCACATTCCTCCAGGTTTCTCCCGGGGGATTAAACTCCAGATGCCCACAGTAGACTCTCTCTCTCAAATGAGGTTTTGCTCTGTTGCCAGGCTGGAGTACAGTGGCATGAGCACAGCTCACAGCAACCGCCAACTCCTGAGCTCAAGCCATCCTCCTGTCTCAGCTTTCCAAAGAATAGCTGGGACTACAGGCGTGCACCACCATGCCCAGGTTTTTTTTGTAGAAACATGGTATCGCTATGTTGCCCAGGCTGGTCTCAAACTCCTGGGCTCAAGCAATCCTTCTGCTTCGGCTTCCCAAGTAACTGAGACTACAGGTGTGTGCCATTATATTTGGCTAATTTTTTTTTTTTTTT
>NW_007074792.1:5124-5730 GCF_000164805.1 Carlito syrichta | reverse complement strand
TCTACCCGCTGGGCTCCGGCGATCCTTCCACTCAGCCTTCCGAGTAGCTGGAATTACAGGCGCACGCTACCACGCCCGGCTATTTTTTGACTTATTGTAGAGATGAGGTCTCGCCTGCCCAGGCGGGTCTCGAACCCGCGGGCTCAGGCAATCCACTCACCTCAGCCTCCCAAAGGCGCGGGATTACAGGCTGAGCCACTGAGCCCGGCTCAATTTTTTTTTTAAAGATGCAGATGGGTACAGCAGCTCAGACCTGTAATCTCAGCAGTTTGGGAGGTGGAAGTGAGAGGATTGCCTGAGCTCAGAGGTTTGAGACCAGCCTGGGAAACTTGATGAATCCTAATCTCTACAATAAATCAAAAAATTAGTCGGGTGTGGTGGTGCATGCCTGTGGTTCCAGCTACTTGTAAGGCTGGGGTGAAAGGATCACCTGAACCTAGCAGGTCAAGGCTGCAGTGGCTGTGACTGTGCCACTGCACTCCAGCCTGGGCGACAGAGTGAGACTGCAACTCAAAAAAAAGAAAGGAAGAAAAAAGATGAGCCGGGCTCGGTGGCTCAGCCTGTAATCCCACACCTTTGGGAGGCTGAGGTGAGTGAATTGCCTGA
>NW_007074792.1:3332-5104 GCF_000164805.1 Carlito syrichta | reverse complement strand
AAAGATGAGGCCTTGCTATGTTGCCGGGGCTGGTCTCGAACTCCTGACCTCAAGTGATCTTCCCATCTCAGCCTCCTGAATTGCAGGGATTACAGATGTGAGCCACCATATCCAGCTAGTAGACATTTTTTCTATTGACCACCTCCTTCCCAACTTTTTTTTTCATATAATGCAAAATTAATCATTTTAAAGTGAATAACTCATTGGCATTTAGTACATTCACAGTGTGGTGCCTCTAGTTCCAGAACATTTCATCACCCCAAAAGGAGACCCCATCCCCATGAACAGTTGCTCCCTATGCCTCTCCCCCAGACTGTCTCTATGGATTTGCCTGTTCTGAACATTTTATATCGGTGGAATCATATACCATGTGACCTTTTGAATCTGGCTTCCTTCACCAGCATCATGTTTTTTGGTTTGGGTTTTGGTGCTTTTTTTTTGTTTTTTGAATCAGGGTCTCACTCTGTCATCCAGGCTGGAGTACAGTGGCACACTCACCGCTCTCTGCAGCCTCAATTTCCTGGGTTCAGGTGATCCTTCTACCTCAGCCTCCCAAAGTGCTGGGATTACAGGCGCACACCACCAGGTCCAGCTAATTTTTTTTTTTTGAGTCGGAATCTCACTCTGTCACCCAGTAGACTGCAGTGGCACACTCATAGCCACCGCAGCCTCAACCTGCTGGGTTCAGGCGATCCTTCCACTTCAAGCCTTCCAAGTAGCTGGAACTACAGGCTGTGTGCCACCACGCCTGGCTAATCAGCTATTTTTTTTATTTTCTGTAGAGACAAAGTCCCACTATGTTGCCCAGGCTGGTCTCGAACTCCCGTCCTCAAGCAATCCTCCTACCTCAGCCTTCGGAAGTGCTGGGATTACAGGCATGAACCACCATGCCCCGCCAGCATCATGTTTTTAAGGTTCATCCACATGGTAGCATGGATCAGAGCTTCATTCCTTTTTATGGCCGAGTAATATTCCACTGGATGAACATGTCACATTTTGTTTATCTGTTCATCTGTTGATGGGCATTTGGGCTGTTTTCACCTTTGACTGTTGTGGAATATGCTAACTTGAACACGCATGTACATTTACTAGTTTGAGTACCTGTTTTCAGTTCTTTGGGGTTCACGTTCTTCTTCCTTACAGGTATATTCCTTCCTTACTGGTATATGGCTTTCCAAGTAAATTGGTTGCACTCAGATCCTGGTCTTGGGGTCAGCTCCTGAAGGAACCAAAACAAAGCAGGTGGGTAGCAATACCATGAATAAAACAGTGAGTGGGTGTGGAGCGCTTGCCATGCACCATGCTCAGGGGGAAGCCTCGTCTCAGCCTTCCGAGTAGCTGGCGCATGCCAGTAGTTTGCCACCATGCCCCCCTAATTTTTTTATTTTTTGTAGAGATGCGATCTCACTCTGTTGCCCAGGGTGGTCTCAAACTCCTGGTCTCAAGTGATCCTCCCGCCTCAGCTTCCCTAAGTATTGGGATTACATGCATGAGCCACCACCCCTGCCAGCTGTGGATATTTATCTCCTTACTAACTGAATGATGGGCAATACTTCTCTAGCAATTAGGTGTAGTGGAGTGACTACTACCAATTGGGACCTCTCCCTAAGTGCTCTCTGTGCATTTCTTTAGCATTTTGTTGGCAAATGCTTTTCAAGTCTCCCCACCCCCACCCCATCTGCTATGTGTCTGACCCAGTTCTAGGTTCTGGTGAATCATGGTGAACAGGACACACATGGTCCTGGCTCTTTTTTTTTTTTTTTTGAGTTGGA
>NW_007074792.1:2848-3261 GCF_000164805.1 Carlito syrichta | reverse complement strand
GGGTCTCGAACCCGCAGGCTCAGGCAATCTACTCACCTCAGCCTCCCAAAGGTGTGGGATTACAGGCTGAGCCACCGAGCCCGGCTGGTCCCGGCTTTTAAGAGAGACCACTGCCAAGCACCGTGGCTCACACCTGTAATCCCAGCACTTTGGGAGACGGAAGTGAGAGGACTGCCTGAGTCCAGGAGTTCCAAACCAGCCTGGGTAATTTAGTAAGACCTCATCTCTACAACAAATCAAAAAATGAGCCAGGCATGGTGATCTACGCCTATAATTCCAGCTACTTGGAAGGCTGAGGTAGAAGGACCGCCTGAACCCAGCAGGTCAAGGCTGTTGTAACTGTGATCATGCCACTGCACTACAGCCTGGGCGACAGAGTAAGACTCCAACTCAAAAAAAAAAAAAAAAGAAGA
>NW_007074792.1:1585-2708 GCF_000164805.1 Carlito syrichta | reverse complement strand
TTTTTTTTTTTTTTTTTTTTGAGTTGGAGTCTCACTCAGTTGCCCAGGTTGGAATGCAGTGGCATGATCACAACTCACTGCAGCCTTGACCTCCTAGGCTCAGGCGGTCCTCCCACCTCAGCCTCCCTAGTAACTAGGATTACAAACATGTGCCACCACGTCCGGTTAATTTTTAAAAATTTTTTGTAGAGGCAAGTCTTGTTATGTTGCCCAGGCTGGTCTGTAACTCCTAGTTTCAAGCAATCCTGCCTCAGCCTCCTTAAGTGCTGGGATTACAGGCATGAGTCACTGCATCCGGCCTCAAAGTCTTTACAAATGTGGTTAAGTTAATGATCTTGAGACAGGGAGATGACCCTGGTTTACCCAGACGGAATTTACATGTCCACACAAGTGTTCTTTTAAGAAAGAGGCAGAGGGTTGGGTGCATGGCTCACACCTGTAAACCCAGTGCTCTGGAAGATGGAGACAAGAGGATTGCTTGAGCCCAGGAGTTTGAGACCAACCTGGGCAACATAGCAAGACCTCATCTCTACAAAAAAAAAATTTTTTTTTAATTACCAGGCATGGTGGCGTGTGTCTGCAGTTTCAGCTACTTGAGAGGCTAAGGCCAAAGGATTGCTTGAGGCTAGGGGTTCAAGGCTACAGTGAGCTATGACCGCACCACCGCACTCCAGCCTGGGTAATAGAGTGAGACTCTATCTCTAAATAAAAAATAAGATAAAATCGAGCCAGGCGCCTATAATCCCAGCACTTTGGGAGACTGAGGTGAGAGAATTACCTGAGCTCACAGGTTCAAAACCCGCCTGGGCAACATGGCAAGACCTCATCTCTACAGTCAATCAAAAAATTAGCTGGGCATGGTGGAGCACACCTGTAGTTCCAGCTACTTTTGGAAGGCTAAAGTGGAAGGATCAACTGATCCTAGGAGGTCAAGGCTGTGGTGGCCATGAACATGCCACTGCACTCCAGCCTGGGCAACAAAATGAGACTCTGACTCAAAAAAAAGAGAAACAAAATAAAAATAAAAGACTAAAGAAAGCAAACCCAATCTACCAGATTTTAGGACCTATTATAAAGGTGTAGTAATTTTTTTTTTTTTAGTTGAAGTCTCACTCTGTCGCCC
>NW_007074792.1:919-1565 GCF_000164805.1 Carlito syrichta | reverse complement strand
CTGCAGTGCAATGGCACGCTCCCGGCCACCGCATCCTCGACCTGCTGGGCTCCAGCGATCCTTCTGCCTCATCCTTCCAAGTAGCCGGAATTACAGGCATGCGCTACCACGCCCAGTTGATTTTTTGATTTATTGTAGAGATGAGGTCTCGCCAAGTTGCCCAGGCAAGTCTCAAACCCGCGGGCTCAGGCAATTCACTCACCTCAGCCTCCCAAAGTGCAGGATTACAGGCTGAGCCACCAAGCCCAGCCAGGTGTAGTAATGTTTAAAAAGTATGTCTCTAAAAGAAAAAAGGATGAGGCTTTCTTATTAAATGCATACATGTACACACACACACACACACACACACACACACACACACACACTTACACACCCTGAACATTTGGGATCTGGATTCTATCTCAAAAAACTTAGCTCGGGAGGCTGAGGGGAAGGATTGCCTGAACTCAGGAGGCTGAGGCTGTAGTGAGTGGCAATCATGTCACTGCAAGAGTGAGACCCCAACTTAAAAAAAGAATGACTAGCCGGGCTCGGAAGCTCAGCCTGTAATCCCACGCCTTGGGAGGCTGAGGTGAGTGGATTGCCTAAGCCCATGGGTTCGAGACCCACCTGGGCAACTTGGTGAGACCTCATCTCTACAATAAAT
>NW_007074792.1:0-899 GCF_000164805.1 Carlito syrichta | reverse complement strand
TTTTTTTGTATTGGAGGTCTCACTCTGTCACCCAGGCTGGAGTGCAGTGGCATACTCCTGGCCACAACAGCCACGACCTGCTGGGCTCCCGTAATCCTTCCACCTCAGCCTTCCAAGTAGTCAGAACTACAGGCGTGCGCTACCACACCCAGCTAATTTTTTATTTATTTATTGTACAGACGAGGTCTTGCCAAGTTGCCCGGGTGGGTCTCGAACCCGCGGACTCAGGCAATCCACTCACCTCGGCCTCCCAAAGTGCTGGGATTACAGGCTGAGCCATGGAGCCCGACCTCAGGTTTCCCAACAACAAGATGGGAATAATAGCATGAAGTCCCTCTGATACCCATGGTAAGACCTCAGTAAATGGTACACTGGGGAAGTCTATACTTTCCATAGCTTTATTCCTCTGGCTTGCACTTCTGACTGACACCCTCAAAAGAAGGTATCACAAGAAGCTCTGCAGTGGTATAGCCACTATGGGAAACAGTTTGGTGGTTCCTCAAAAAGCTAAACGTCAGCGGGGCATGGTGGCTTACTCCTGTAATCCCAACACTTTGGGAGGCTTAGGTGGGACAATTGCTTGAGGCCAGGAGTTTGAGATCAGCCTGGGCAACAGGCTGATCTCAAAAAAGTGAAACATTAAAAAAAAATAAGTTAAACATAGAATTATCACATGACCCAGTAATTCCCCTGGACTTACAAGAGAAAACAGGTGTTTTAAAAAAAACTTGTACACATCATTCACAGCAACACTATTCACAATCACCAAAAGGTGAAAACAACCCAGGTGTCTGTTAATGAATGAATGGATAGATGAGATATGGCATCTCGGCCAGGCTCAGCCTGTAATCCCAGCACTTTGGGAGGCTGAGGTGAGTGGACTGCCTGAGCCCGCAGGT
>NW_007074791.1:166077-166683 GCF_000164805.1 Carlito syrichta | reverse complement strand
CCCACGGAGCCCTGCGGCCGCAGCGTCCCGGAGGAGTGGGTGATGGCGGGGGGCTCCGTGGGCTTCCCCTCCCGGGCGGGGACGCGCACCTCCCCTTTCTGCTTCTCCGTGAGGCGGACAAAAGGGCGGGGACCGGGTGCGCCTGGGGCCCGGCCGCAGGGGGCCGGCGAGAGGTGCGGCTCGGGGTCGGGAGGGGCCATCGGGTTAAGCGGGGGCTCCAGTCGGGTCCTCTGTGCGGAGGTCCTCGCTCACCTTGCTCACAGTAGGCGTTTAATACGTGCTCGCAGGGCTGCAGAGGAGGCGGCTCGGTTGCAGGGTTTCGCGCCCTGCCTCGTGCGTCGGGAAGCGCTGAACCGTCGGAAGGCGGGCGGGTCGGCTCTGGCCGCGGACCCGTTCGGCCCCGGGTCCCCACTGCCCAGATATGCTCCCTCGGTCCACCCCGCCTCCGGGCACCTGCCGGAGCCACAAAGGCCTCCCGCCGCTGCCCGGCCGGAGCGGGCGCCGCGCCGGGTCCGTCTGCTGGGTCCCTGCTCTGGAGTCCGCCGTAGCACCGAGCTGGGGCGGCGGAGGCGACGCCCTGGGCCCGGGGAGGGGGCTGACGTCTGA